>NW_010317077.1:8496-22207 GCF_000700745.2 Antrostomus carolinensis | reverse complement strand
GATAAGAGCAGTCTCCCATGGTAATGAAGGTGCAGTAGCCCGATTCAAACACGGAGCAAAGGCAAAACCCACTCACTTCCACCCTCCATTAGGAACTTCCCGCCTCTCCGGCGCGCTGCAGCCAGCCAAGTCCTGGCTGCCGGGAATTCAGCAGCTGGGGCGGCTCAATGATGTGCAGAGGACACTCCAACCCGCCTTTCATGTTTTCTCCTGCGTGCTGGGGACAGAGGATGAGGGAATTCTTTACTCTGGAAATACTCAATTATTTTAATAGGATTACATTCGAGATTGACAATGTTTAGAACAGTCCCTTGAATTTATTAGCCTGCCAGCACTCCAGATGAGTAATTTGAATGCAAAGATCTCTCAAGTTTAAGTAAGTAACTGGCAAAGAGACAATTCCCACCCTCCATAGTTCTAGGCAAAACATGAAGTTTTGGAAATGAGCTCTGGAACCGAGCAGTAAAACGCCTGACGCAGCCGTACACATCTCACCTTCCCCACGTGTTTCTTCTAACAGCTTTTTGCCTGTTCTTACAGACACACCAGCACAAGGGCAGAGGAGCTAAACACCACAGATTAATCCTCCCTTTTTAAACACCCCGCAGTAAAAGTAAACCAAGCCATAAATTAACGGAACGCGGAGTCCAAACCGACACGGACTAATGCAGCTCTTCTTCTGTACGAGACACATACGTGGCACAAAAGGGCAGCACATTTAAATTGGTATTTCCAAGGGACACAACCACTTTTGCCGAGTCCCAAAGGAAACTGCAGAGAAGCCGGTAAGGAGGTCGCTTGCCCCGAGGGGCCCCAGACATTTATTTACCTGTCTCCTGCCAAGGGGCTGCATTCCCACCCGATGACGGAGTCACATACCACTCCAAAGAGTGGGAAGAGCAGGAGCAGGGCTGCATTGGGCAGGTAAACCAGCATCTCCAGCCAGCTGGGCTCCCAGTACAGGAGTGGCAAGGGCAGGGTGGTGGCTGCAGGTCTGTGCCACGCTGCAAGGTGAGATGGAGCTGCACCATCCCAGCCCCCTGCTCTGGCACCAGGCACACACGGCACAGGTTACTTGAGAGGGGAGGGAATTAATAAGAGAGTTCTAACTGGTATTTACATAAAGCTTGACATACTCAAAGCCCTGTGCAAATATTAATCCTTAACAGCCCTCTGAGGAAGACCAGTTATCCTCCTTCCACATCAAAGGAGTCTGTGCTCTCCTCCACCCCATCAGCCTGAGCTGCATCCCCTTCCCTTCCCAATTCCCCTCCGCCACCCCCGTTTCAGAGACAGCCAAGGACAGATCTGGAGTGACCACCAGCCACACACCTGACTCCTGAACAGGCAGCCAGAACCACTGCCAAAATAACCCCCAGCTAGAGCGATGGCTGAGCTGGGGAGGAGCTGGTTTCTTCTTCCTCCAGCAGGAAGGAGGCAGAGGAGGGGAATCCACGCATGTGGAAGAAAGAACAGCGGATTTCCAGCAAACCCACTTTGGCTTCCCTCGGAGCCAGCAGCAGCAGCCACCACCTCCTCGCTGGAGGACTTTTGCCCCTCAGCATCTCAAGCAACTGCATCTGCCAAAGAAGGTGGGGAGGAAGTAGGAGGTTCAGTGGAGTCTGACATTTTTGTGGCAGCCGTTTACCTTTAGGTTTTGAGGTGCTGCTGCCAACCACCTCCAGGACAGGGGGCAGAGACATGAAAGGTTACACAAGCTGGCAGATACCAGCAAGTCCACTGGATAGGAAACGAGAGAGCCTGGGGTAAAAGCATGGAAAAATCTATCAGCAGAGCACTGCCAGGGCTAGTCCAGAGCTCTGCAATCCCCCGCTGCTGTCAAAAAAAATCTACAAACCCCTACAAACGCCCTCACCGGCGTGTGTTTCACCCCTCAGCTGTTGACTGCCTGACACCAAAACCAACATCTCATCGACAGCTCACCATGGGCTTCTCCATCAGTGCATGGGACAGAGATCTCCTCACAGGAACCTGCAGGTTGATGATCCACACTGGAATCAACTGATGTCAGACTTGGCATTTCCAAGCTTTTCCATGAGAAGACCACGTCCAGCCACTGCAGTGGACACCAGCAGTCCTGTCCCTGTCAGTGGGAAGGAAGCACCTTTCCCAATCCACCCTCCAGCACACAAATCCCATGAATAATGCCAGCAGCAAGGCTGCCAATCGCTCCTGACGCCTTTTCAGAGCTTTTTCCCTTGAAATTCAACTTCCTGGCACCCCAGGTTGCGAGATACAACTAAGATATGGGAAAAGTGTGCCACCCCTTCCAAAGGCTGCAACACTTCTGAGAAGGCAATTTAATGCTCGCTTTGTGTTCAAGCTGGGAGAACCAACCAGAGGGAAAGAAACATGTACTGGCATCATCAGGCTGGCCAGCAACCAAAAAGGTAATTAAAAACCTCCCCCTGAACAGGTGGTCAACAAAAACCACTGTTCCTGCCTTTGATTGCCAAGCAAATGTCTTCTAGCTGTCATGGCAAGTCCCCGGGATCTGGAAGCATATTTCTGCGCTCTGACATCTGGCCCATCACAAAATCACAATCGATCCGCCGCGAGCTTCCAGCACGGCCGACGACGCTGCCCGGGGCAGGGGACACACGGTCCAGCCGTGCCGGGGACGGTGACAACGCGCTCACCGTGCTGGCCACAGGGCTACCCGGGCATCCCACCGAGGCTGGAGCCGTTCCCAGGGCTTTCGGCAGCGGAGGACGGATACAGCCTCAGCCTCCCCAGGTCCCGCGGTACCGACACGGAGCATCAGGATCAACCTCCTGCTGAATGAATCCATAAACTGACGCCGGAAGAATTATTTTCAGCAGATAACGTGCTTACGTTCAAAGAAAATAACGAAACCAATCTGATGAGCAGTGTCAGAGATGAAGCAACGCCAGCCCGAGTCAGACTCTGCTCACAGAGCAGTCAGTGGCTGGATTCATGGTGAAGCCAGTCCCATCACAATGCTTGAGCTTTTCAGGAAGAGGGCTATTAAAAGATTGCTTTTAGTACGAAATCTAACTGAAGTTACACTTTTTCTTGTCGAGGGTGGCAAATTGTCCACACAATTTTAGGCCTCTGTAGTAACCATCCTAAAAATATGTACTTCTTCAGCAAATCACATTATCTTGAACCGTGTTTGCTGACTTCTTTTGCTTCTCTGGCCAAGGTCAACGAAGGGAAAACGCTCCATATCCAGCACACCTGTGCTCCAGCCCGCAGCAATTTGCCGCACATGTGCTTAAATCCCATGGAGCAATTTTACAGCAGGCACCTCTTCAGCAAGGAAGATTTAAAACTAACAGCTGGAGAACTTAAAAATGCAAAAGCCGTAAGGACAGCTAAGCACTTGCAAAGGCTGCCAAGGAACGCTTTGGGATGCCTGTAAACGGAGGATCTTCCAAACCAAATTAGAAATTATCTCATGTATCTGATCCTACCTCAGAAATAAAGATAATCTTTCAGCTCCCTTTCTATTACCTTGGGTGCCTGTACCAGGAAGAATCCAATTTGTTCAGATGGATTTTTTTTAAAGGCAGAAATATATTTTACTCCAAAAATGCCGCCTTTCAAGCGTGCCCAGTTTTAGAAGCTGATATTACCCTTGCAAGTGTTTTCACCATTTTTTTTTTGCCATTTTTCAAGGGGTTAAGTTTCCCAATGGAATAGGAGCTTTATATTGCTCCTTGGAAGCCTGACACTGGCAGTTAGGCTGGACTAAACACCTACAAAGATGCTTCAGAGCATCCTCACCTTTCACATCATGGCACCAGCTGGCACTTCTTGAAACAACAGTGACTAATAAGCACTAAGTAAAACTCGAGGCACTGAAATAAATCTCTAAGGTACCTTTATTGAAAGGGGCATATATTTTACCAATCCTCCTACAACTTCCCGCCAGGGCTTTCTCTTAAACAGCAATTTTAGCAGCTTCAGGAATTGGAGATATCATTATCTTGAACCTGGAACTGCAAGAATGATAGTGGGACTAGAAAACAGAATCAGGTGTAAACTTCTCCGCTGCAAAAAAATTTAAGTAATGAAGCCTGCAATTAGATGTAGTTATTCATTCCAGTCCCATTATACAGAGAAATAACTACCAAAAAGGACAGCAAGTGCTTTCTTCGTGTGAAATTTGGTATTTCAATACTAGCTCAACAACTGTAATTGAAACCTAACATCAGCAACACTTGTATTTTGCAAAATGAGGCTCAAACCGTACCCCAAAGTGTGTTTTTTTCCCCCCAGGTTTACCCATCCATTTATCATTTGGGCAGAAAGTTGGTCAAGAGCTACCACAGTGTGAGATTCCCCACTGAAATCAAGGAATCTCCACATTCAAGGAGTGTGTGGGGAAGAACCAGGAAGACAGGAGACGCCTCTGCGCTCCGACATGGACTCTGAGCCCCACGTTTGTTCTCCTCACTTGTGCACAAGCGGGGCCAAGCCGGGTCACCAGCCTGGCCAGACTCACGCAAAGGAACACGCTCAATGTACAACAGAGTTCATGCGTTAAGAATATTCATTCTGCTTTACAAAAGAAAACAGGTTTGGCAAAAAATACCCTCCGGGAACAACATTTAACATTCATCTCCAGTATTTCCTCTGAAGGATCTGCCTTAACCAACTGGAGCATCTCCATTGTCTCAACAGCAGCAAGCAAGGAACGGGCATCCAACCAGCTCAGCACGCATCCAGCACCCCAGCTGCTAAGCAGCTCTCGGGTTTATAGGTATTTATATGCATATACACAGATCAAGCTGATAAAGAGACGGATAAAATTGCAGGTTGTTCCTGCAAGTTAGTAAAGTCATAAATAAAAACATTCGTAGGTTGCTGAAGAGCAGCTACCGGGTGTAAAGCTGAATTCACTCACAAGAAAAATACCTGAGCTCCCTTCCTAAAGCAGCTGATGAACGGTCCAAGGGAAAAAGGCAGATGGCAAGAGCACGACGGCACCATACTCACAAATCATACACTTTTATAATAACACTCAGCTTCGTAAGAAAACAGAGTACTTCTGCACAGGGCAGATCCTCCGGCAAAGCGACCAGACCCTTATCAAAACCTTAAACAGTCGTGGCCTGAAGCAAACGTCAAGCCCACGCCAAGAACAGGCTCTGTCAACCTCTCCTGAGGTAACCCAGCTTCCCCCAAACGACCTTTACAAATGTCACATCCTCTGCAACACACCCTCACGCTTTTTAGTGGAAATTAAGCTAAGAGCTTGGAAATCCCACATCATTAGACGAGAGTTTGCAGTAAGAGCTTGCCTTACTTGGAGCTAGAAATATCACAACTGAAAGTCTTAAATCTGTCCACTACCAACTTCCTACAAAGCCCAGGGACACAAGCACACAACCATCATTTGCTCCACATGCAAGAGATTTACATCTCAAGATTTACCTGCATCTTCCACAAGTTAAGAAGCAAAGTGTTAAACAGTCACCTCACAGAAGCCTTGTGAAAAACACCTGTATAGAAATGCAGACATTAAGGCTACAGACCACTGGGTAGCTGCCAAAAATGATGGAATACAGTAGAGTTTACTTATTTCTTTTTAATGGCTCCAACATTCCACCTGAAAAATGGGTCCTGGAGCTACATAATTGGAGATAAAAATTAAGCGACAGTTGCTATTTGTCACTAGGGAACCTGATCACACACATTTCTCAAAAACACGCCGAGCACAGCTGATCCTGGAACTCCCCTGTCCTGAAACAGAGCGAAGAGGCACTGCCAAATAAACATCTTAATTGTAAGGGTAATGTGGTATAAACATATTGTATAATATACCAGTACAAATGTGTTTATTAGACAAAGCACGACGGAGCTTTGTGTTTTGCTTTCCACTCTTAACATCCCTTTAACGCATCGCCTGACTCTGAGCCTTCTCAGAAGGCACCAAAAAAGCTTCTCAACCTTAATGCCATTTCATGGTTTTACTGTGTCCCTCCTCTCCTGTCTCTTTTCTTGTGCTCAACGGGGAAAATTTCCACTTTAAAACCAGAACAAGCTTCTCCAGACGCCTCTGTTATAGCACCATCAGTAACAACCTCAGACCCTCACCTCGACCAGCTCTGCCAAGCAAATGTGCCAGCAACAGCTCTCCAAGGAGAAGTTCCACCTTCAGCTTTCCATTCACTTCTGTCTGGGCTCTCAAAGGAGGCGAGGAAGTATGTTAAAATACTTACTTGTTTCCCCCCCCCCCCAATCACAAAGCCTCCCAAAATAAACACGAGAAGGCTCTGAACCACAACATTTTCTCAAGTACTTGACACCGAGTTCCCTGTAAGCGCTACACAGGCTGCACATTCCCAGAATGCTGCAATTCTTCGCACATTTTCCAGGCCATATTTCCAGGAGTTTGCACAGTTTATTCCAAAATATTATGCAACACATTATACCACCAAAATCATCAACTGCTTGGCTGGACAAACAAGATTTGCTCATTTTCTTTTCAGTCCAAGTTTCAGGTGATGTTTCTACATGACTTTTTTTGAGCCAAACCAAGAAATTCATTTCCTAAATCCTATGAAAAGTTTGAACTATTATCCACTTTGCACTGAGCATGGACTCTAGAAAATTTGTTCTAGAGAGTCTATCAGAAGCAAGTCAACTTAATTCTTACAAAAAGTCAACTTAATTCTTACAAAAGTCAATTATAAGAGATCTTCAGCATCACTGGGGCGGGGAAATGAATATAAATACATACATATATACATATACACACACATATACATATATAAATACACACACACATCTATCCTCAGGTTGCTCCTGTTTCAAAGGAGCTCCGTCTTTAATCCAGAAGGAACCTGGGCTGTGCTTAGGCAGAAGCTGTCACTTGTGTTTGGTGGGTGGTGGCCCATCGCTAAGACCAAACAGCAATGTTTATATGGTCTGTAGACTCGCTGGTCAGGCTCAAGCTAGAAAGCCCTGATGCAGAAATTAAAAGTTCAAAGATGTGAAAAGAGACCATTATCAGAGTAAAAGGGGCCTTGGGAGCTCCTTGTGTGAAGGCTGCGGCGTAAACTTGCGTCCATCGGACACCGAAGAACCTACAGAGGAGCAACATGCTGCAGAGGAACCAACTGATGGGGAAATCCCCAGAGGTGCTCCAAGCTTTGCTCAGGAGGCTGAAAGCCTGGAAACGTGGCTTTGTCAGCTGCACCACTCACAGAACCACTCATCTTGGCCCAGCAGCAGAGCCCAAAGCTGCAATGCCGGGGCCAGAAGGGGCTGAGAAGCCACCACAGCAGCTCCAGTGAAGCTCTGGCTGAAGCCGGAGCCTGATCAGAACGCACCGAATCGCTGACACAGGTGGCAAGAGCTTCGCATCAGCCACGTCAGTCTGTGAGCAGCTATGGCCACGGGGCTGCTCTGGGTTTATGTACAGAGGTTTTACTACCACCTTATAAAAGAAGGATTTCCAGAAGGCAAATGGACCGATGTCTCAAAATAGAGTGTTTACATTAGCGCTTGGCAAGCAAAGCCCTGCAAACATAGATGCATAGAGATAAGCTATAAAAACACCACGGACATTTACTTGCTTGTAATCCAATTTCAAGTCCTTCTGCCAAGTGTTACACACAGCATCTTTGTGTATGACGACTCCAGCCCTCATCCCCCACCGCCCCTGGGCGAAGATTAGCCAACGAGAAGAAACAGCGATTCAGAACGAACGCTCCATTTAAAAAGCCATTTAAATGGGAAGTTATGATCTGGGTATATTGGAACCCACTGTCCTTCCATTTGTGGGAACATTAAAAGATCAGGAAAGGACAATAAATACCGCCTGAGGAGCAAACAGGGATGCTGGAATAAGGCTGGAAAAACAAACCTTTCCGCACCTTTCTGTCATTAATGGAGAACAAATAGGCTGTCCCTGCCTTTGAAGGGCACACTAGGGCCTTGCCGATGGAATTACTGCTTCGTAATTAAACTCATCTGCTCGTTTCACACACTGGACGCAGAGAGCAAAGCTGCCTAAAGCGAGATAAGTGGAGCTACCGTGCCCAGACCAGAGGGTGAAGGCACCTTGCACCGCAGAGTCACCAGCCAACAGGTCACACCAGCACCGTGCCACCCCAGAGCCCTGTTTAACGGTCCCAGTTGCACTGGGTTTTGGTGCTTGGAAAGCATGAAGCTGTATTTTTAGAACTATCTGATTTCACCTGATGCTCGGGAAGAATTCTTCTCCCCTTTGATTTTACTTTGACACAACATAGGAAAGATCCGTAATTCAGTTAATCACTCATCGTATAAACAAAGAAACCTCTTGAGAGCCAGAGCACAACACGTACATGTATTTGCAATGCATAAGAGGATATTTTTTTTTTTAAATGGTAACAATGCAATCTATTCTGTGTGAAGAGTCTGCGAGGCCAATTAAATACTTTGGGTTCCATAATTATAATTGCAGTAATGAAGGGAAAGGAGCATTACAGCTCGCACAATGCAGTTCCTATTCAATTCAATGATCCGGTTCTTGTCTGCTTTCAACTAACCTTTTGTGTCTCTTCATATCAGATCTTGCAGATTACTTTCAGAGTAGAATAAAAATATCCCCAAATATCCCAGGTAAGGTAACACATCAAGCATCCTTTGATGATGCCTACACACAATCTACATAAGGGATTATGCACCAAATGGGTCATGGCCATATTTATTAATTTTAGCCATTAATAAAAATTCAGAGGGGCTCAGGCCACCATCTGAACACCCCACCAAGCCCACAACAACAGGGGAGAGCCAAAACCTGATCTCTTGGGGCTTTTTTTTGAGGTTTTCTCCCTCTTTAAAAAAGCTTTTCACGATCACACCTCGCCTGGGAAAGTGGCTTTAGTGAAGGACTCCTCTACCCCATTTCCTGCCAGCACCGACCAGCAGCTTTTGGCCACTGTGTGTTTGCAGAGATCAGCCTTAGGAAATCAAAGAGTTACTCTCCAAAAAGTTCACCCCAAACTGCTCCTTTTCCACTTGGAAAAGCAAAACCTTCTTTGTTTGGTTGGGTTTGGGATTTTTGTCAAATACCCTTACAGTTCCCTCAATCTTGATGCCTATGTTTTGCTGCATTCAATGTATTTTGAGAATGAATCACCTTACAGGAATCCTTTGAGTAGTTCCAAATACACCCGAGCTGAGGTAGACTTTTTTCCCAGAGAATTACCATCTTTGGTAAATTTTCTCCATGATGCCTCACAGCCAAGATGTAGGATTTGGCATACAACTGTATTTTTATATCCTCAGACAGCTCCTCAACCTTAATTCCTCAACTGTGGGCCCATGGGTGTCAGAGGGGAATTGGGCATCATAGAAATGCCCTCCCAACGTGCAACTGCACCATCCACACGCCAAGAACATCAGATGCGAACCTCAGGCTTTGGAAACAGGGTGGCACAGACTGCAGGGAACGCAGGAGATTATTGCTGATGCCAAAGGGGTTGAAACTTGATTGAAGAACCCGAAGTTGACACACACACACACCCCCCGAGCGAGGCTCCCACGCACACCTTGCGCTTCTGAAGGAACTGTGATTCCTTGAGTCACCCGCGGTGCGCTGCTCCTCTGTCTCCAAAATTCAAAGACCAAGGGCAAGGACAACCTTCTCCTTTACACTGAACCAATTAGCAAAGTCAAATATCTCACCCATGGCTCTTGTTTTGGTGAGCAGGATGCTTCCTAAGCAGGGCAGGTGGCTGCGACTCCAGAGTCTGTTCCAACCCAAACCATCCAATGATCCTACGACTCAAAGGCAGAGAAGCAAAACCATGCTGCAAGAGATATTTAAATCTCTCTGTTTTTCTTTAAAAATACATTCATCCAGCCACAATTTACTGCAAAGGATTGCTTCCTCGCTCCCCCCAACAGCCATGAATCTCTTTAGAGAGAACATTACATTACACCCATAATGGGTTTATGCAACACAGCACGTACTTGATATGTTAGTCATGTCTCCAAAGCATTCTTTCCTTCATTTCCTAAGCTTCAGAGAAGCTCATTTTCCCCGAAAGACAAAAGGGTTAACGCCAGGCCAGAGCTGCACATGCACTAATTTCCCCATTTGTCTTGAGGAAATGAATACAAGAGACTTAAGCAAATCCAGCTTTATGAATTCAAAACTTCAGACACTACTTGCAAGACAGCGAAGCAACATCCTTCATCGATTCATAGAGAAAGGGAAAAGTTAATTTTCTTGATGGAAGGCCCAGAAAAGGCAGATCCTAATCCGGGCAAGTAAAAAATCTCCCCATCTACAATAAATGGGACCTGGAGCACCGTGGCACCGCAGTGATGTATTACAAACTGGAGAAGACAACAAAATCCATCTCCTTCCTTCGGATTAAAACCAAGGTGCTTTTGGACTGTCTCCACTCACCAGATTCTACTCTGAAGATCTGATCACCTTTACCAACAAAAGCCCCGTGCATCGTGGTAAAATAACTACCCTAGCTGGCCCTCCCACAGCATTGCTTCTTTCTTTTCTCACTGCTCCAGAGAAACACGCCACGGGCAAAGCAGAGCGCTCGGCTCCAGCAGCCCCTCGGGCTGGGACACGGAGTTTCATCCCCAGCTCTGCCTCGGTCTGCACCTCAGCTCACATAAACCTGTGGGAAAAACCGCTTGTAGAAAACCATCCAAAATTGCTGCCGGCCTCCAAAACCCCAAGAAACCCAACCTGAGGCATCACATCAACCTGAGCACACCTCCCAGTTGCCAACATTCACAACTGTTTGTACTTGGTCTTGGCATTTTTCAGAAAGAGATAGATTAAAAGAAGCCTCCCTACCCTCGCCTGGTTGAGGACGGCTCATCAAAGGCCAAAAGGAACTCTGTAAGATCACTAATTACTCAGCTTTCACACTTACCGCCTTCCAACGAACGCAACTCAGAATTTGTCATCTGGAATTTTACAAGACTTACCAACGGCCACATGCAGCAACGTATTTGCCTGTAATTAATACAGATCTGTAGCAACTCCAACCCTGCCACAATCTGGTCCGAGAGCGCGCGCACGGACACATTAGTTGACATTTCCTGTTGACTGAATTAGAGCATCCTTTAATGAGGCTCGCTTCAAAGTCATTTTAAATCCATTTGCTCATGTCAACATCAATGTACTCGGCATTATCTACCAATTAGTAAACCAGAAAGTATTCTTTAGATAATCTAAAATCTCAGTAAAATATTCAACGTGTCATTCATTTACTGCAAACTGCCCTATAAAAACAAATTATTGGAACCAGCTGTCACGAAGCAACAAGTGGCCAAGGACAGAGCACACTTTTTAAACCAAGGGCTTTCCACAGTAGGTCTGAGGCATTAATGTTAATGCCGATGTCACGTCTTCATCTCCTGATGAACTCAGCCATTTCAAACACTGCCCATGTCCCGGCGGAGCGGGTGAAGCCATTACAGTGTCCATACCACCAGGAGGATGCAGATCCCTCTGTCCTGGAGTGGAGAAGGACATCCCACCGGTCAGCAGCGAGAGCTGGGCAGGCTGGATCCCTTGGGAAGGATCCAACGCCTGGGCTTTCCCTTCTGGCCCCTCGGAAGCATCCCGGCACTGAAGACACGATGTGAAGGAGAAGCTCAGGACCCAAACCAGGCAGCTCCTCAGGTGTCCGGCGAGCGACGTCTCGCCTGCCTTCCCAGGCTTACTCCAGATTGCCAGAGGAAGCGATGGGAAGGTATTTTCCACTAGATCAGGTTGGCAGGGATCTCGAACGGCTCTCTACTTCCGAGCCAAATCCAGCGAAGCAGTGCCAGGGCTGCGGCGCAGGTAGGGCACGATGCCAGCCCAGCCAAGGACTGACTGCTCCAGGAGGATTTCTAACCCAGAAAAAACCCCCCACTTGGGGCCACTGACTCGCACCGAGCTGCTGAAGCCCACCTCACCCCACGCCTGACAGCCCACGGTCCTGGCAGGGCGACGATTGCTCCCCAGTCACAGCATCACACCCCAGAACCCCCCCCAGATAGTCCACCCTCACCAATTCCCTCCCAGCAGCAGGGCTGTAAGCACGAGGAAAAGAAGGATTCTTATGTGCCTTTGCCAAAACACAGCAAAACCTCTTGTTTTTTTAACTCCCAAGAAAAGAGCCCTGGTTTTCCCCAAGTTTTGCAAGTGAAGGAAGGGTGGTTTGGAGGGCGGTTGGTTTTTTTAATCTCTGGAGTGTGGCAGAGCAGTAAATCTTGCATTATGCTCCGAAGATTTTTTTTTCAGGTTGGGGCTTCATTTCGGTCTCAGATTAGACTCCTGAAGCAATGAATCTTCCATCACGGAGGCCATTACCCACACAGTTTTCCTTCATTTTGGACTGCTTTATCCCCTGTCGTATTATCAAACCCATCTCCCACCTTCCCTCGGCTGCACGGGGCTCAGCAGATCGACAGGTTTTTCAAATATTCATCGAGCAGAGAAGGCAAAAGCTGAAAAAGCCGGAGCTGTGAGGGCAGGGTGAGCTGTCCTACACACCCCACCATGGTGATCCTGCAGCACAGTGCTCTGCTTCTCAACCACACTGCTTGTCGGGGTCGTTTGTCCCTCTGATCTGCAACTTGATAGATTTCTCCAGTTTAAATTACACTCTATTTTGATGGTTCTCTCACTTTAGATCCTCGAATCCCCCCAAGAATCCCACCCCTGCCTTCAACAGGACCACCCTGAGGAGGACACGTGTGCTCGAGCAACGATGCTCGTGCAAGAATCCAAACCGTGTCCCGGCCGGAGGGACCCTCGCTGTGGGGAAACGCGGCCGCCCAGGAGCCCGAGCCCCTTCTGTCCCCAGTGACACCCCGACATCAAGGCACAGACGACAAAGCCGGCAGGAAAGCTGAACGACTCCTACAAGGAATGAATCTTGTGACAAGGGTGATACCTCAAGAACGTTTTAGGTGTTTGCCTGGGACGCGGGTTAATTAAGCCAGGAGCAGCAATCTGCCACAGCAAATTAACGCTACAGCAGCCCCGGAATTGGGCAGTAACCAGAGGAGGAACGCGGGCGCAGGCTTGAAACACGCTGGGGTAGATGGGGAGAAAACCAGCCTTTCGGATCATATTAAAATCCTGCGATCCGTTAGGATCTCAAACTACCGTGTGCAAACGTTGGTAATTTAAAGGCATTTCTAAAATTCAAGTAAAATAGTCCATGAATATTGAAAAATGCTTAAGCGCCAAGTTAAACGACAATTTTCAAAACACACTAAGGAGATCTGATCGTAGCAAACCAGTCCCATGAAATACCATATCTATCATCAACTTTTTAATTACCAATTGATCAACATGTAGACAGTGTAATAGCTTTCAGCTTTTAATTACTGAACTATCAAAATTCCAACCAAAAAAAGGAACCTCCAGAGATGAAACTGTAATGCTTGATTATTCATTGCTACATAATGAATGATTTGTTTTTAAACAAGATGTCAAGTTCCTCATGTAATCCATCTGGATGTGTGACTCTGCGAAGCTTACACTGCCCATACTAAGTACTCAGCGTTCCTATTCTCCCTTTTTTCCCCAGCCCCATAAGTGAGGAATTTTTTATTGGTTTCCCTCTTAAGGCAAAGCGAGGGGCTGAATGGCAAAGAAACTGCCAAATTGTGGTAGGAATCCAGCTGAATCACTCCACCTCCAACCGAAGGGACAGGTTCTGCCTGGGAGGGAACAGTTATTCCTTCCAACTTC
>NW_010317077.1:4558-8479 GCF_000700745.2 Antrostomus carolinensis | reverse complement strand
CAAGGAAGCGGCTCTAAACCGAGAAATACATCACCAAGCAGCGGGCACAGACGCGGGGCTGGTAAGGAAAAATAACGCCTTGAGAACCAGGACATGTCTCCCAGGTTTTTTTCACACAGCAGTGAGATAGACCAGACTTTAAATGTTAGTCTTACACAGAAAAGCACATCGGGGCGGGGAGAGACCTCTCCCCTCTGCCTTAAATTCAGCATTGAGGCCATTCCACGTGACAAGGGGAGCGACGGCATCTCCCGCCACTGCCAAGAGAACCATGGATCTTCAGCAATGTGAAGACATGTCTGAAGCTGCCGAGAGCCCTCTACAATCCACACCCCCCTGGAGAGGATTTGGCCAAATCCAGGCTTTTTGCATTTGGAGAGATATTTCTCAGGAATATTCCTTTGCAAATGCAAGGGATGCAGAGAGGTACGTGAGGCGTTCTGGAAGCGATACTGTTCAACAACGCTAGTTCAAGCAGCACCTATTAGTCAATTAAAAAGCAAGTGCCAGCAAAGAATGGATTTGTTCCTTCAGCCCCAGTGGCAACGATGAACAGCACTCATCCCTCGTGTATAACCTCACAGATGCTTCCTCCGCACGTCATCCCCAAACTGTTATTCCACTTAATAGCATCTGTTCCCACAAAAAAAAAGGGGGAAGGAAAACCTTTTTGTTATCCCTTGGTCACAGCCTCGTAGCCCCACTTGTTGCCAGACAAGCCCCGAGAATGCTTCCCCCGATAACCTCACCCACTCCAGCCACATCTCGGGTTTGATTTCTACACGGAAACCACAAGCTCATTTCTCGCACTTCCCCTGGGAAGCTGCTAGTATGCAAAGCTTGTACAGATTTCCACATAAGAAATTCAGTAATCAGTCCAGTGGCTGTAAGCACTTATGACAACAATATCTATCAACACTTACCATATTTACAACTAAATCATGTAAATACAAGTCAGCTCTCCTCTGCATGCTGATAATCCGGACAAATGAAGGCTGAAAAAAGCCGCTCCGAGAGGAGACTGAGCACACAAAACCACGCACAGGGAGAAACAAACACCGACAGCGCTCCAAAATCGCCGGGGGCAACGAGAGACGGGGGCGCCACGGACCACAGGGCCGGAGGAAGAGCCAGCGCCACCCCACACAAGCACTCAGTCACGCTCAGCCCTTCCTGGGAGCCTGGCTTCTCTTCCAAGAGAGGTATATTTTCCAGAAAAATAAGGACAATGTGTTTAAATACCTCCCCAGAACTCCTCAGTCTCTGTCTTTGAACTCCTTATAAATCCTAGGAACCAGTTCAAAAGGAAAAGATTCCAATTTCAGAGGTGCTTTTGTCCTCCTTAAGATTTACCATTCTATTATGAAACTGACAAAAATTAGTCCTTAGCTGGTAAAACCACCACATTCACTCAAATAACTTCTCCAGAAGTTCAGGCAAACAATTTCCTAGATGTTTATAAAACAGCTGAGCAAGGGGAAGTTATTTTGCAAGTGATTTAGTTTTTTAGCACAACAAACACACCAAGTTATGGAAACTTTCACATTGTTTTGCGTTGTGTCTTCCACAGACGCCAGTTTCCTCGACTGCTGTCAGGTCACTTTATTTAAGAGCCACATTTCCCAGTTTCCCCAGTGAAACCTTTGCAAGCGCCAGGTCCCTTCTTTGGGCAGTGAAATCCAGCAGGAGAGGGGAACAATCCCCACTGGTTTTCACCAACATTCCCCTCATCTCTGCACACCCACCACCGTCCCCGTTAATTCCAGCACAAAATCCCCTCATCCCCGGAGTGGAGAACGCCCGCTCGATCGCCCAGTCCGCTGGGTTCTCCCCAGGAAGAGAGGCAGATGAGCCGGCTGAAAATAGCTTACTAATCCTTCTTTATTTACCGCAGGATCATTTAAGCTACTCCCTGCTTTAGGACAGGATTTATACGTACCAACGGGGCGAGGATGGGGGAATGAGGTACCGCTTGTTCAGCCTGCAGCAGGACGAGAAAAGGAGGCTGAGGAGAGACCTTCTCACTCTCTACAACTCCCTGGAAGGAGGGTGGAGAGAGGAGGGGGTTGGCTTCTTCTCCCAGGAAACAAGCAATGGGACAAGAGGCAACAGCCTCAAGTTGTGCCAGGGGAGGTTTAGATTGGATCTGAGGGAAAATTTCTTTACCAAAAGAGTTATCAGGCTTTGGAAGAGGCTGCCCAGGGAAGTGGAGTCTCCATCCCTGCAGGGATTTAAAAGACAGGTAGATGATGTGCTGAGGGACGTGGTTTAATGGTGGACTTGGTAGTGTAGTCTATGGTTGGACTGGATGATCTTAAAGGTCTTTTCCAACCCAAATGATTCCATGATTTGATGAATGCCAGCCCTGGGAAGCCAAGGCAGAGCCACATCAAGGACCCCTCCAAGGGGCAACTGCTGCTGCTGCAACAAAATATTTATGCTTGCAAGTAATTAAAAAAAAAAGTAATTCTATAGGAAACACCAAAATCATATTTAAGGGGAAGCTCTCAGTAAAGACAACCTCCTCCATCTCACTCAGGAGTGAGAAGTACAGACCTACACAACCTGAAGAGGAAACTGAAAAAGCACCCTAAAAAAAAACCAGCTTTCTCTGACGTACCACACGCACCTTCCAGAGTCGCGTTCCACGTACACCGAGTTGTGTTAACACACTTGAAAACTTGAGATCCAATTTAGAAAAGAGAGCCCGGAGGAGACAGTCATCATATAATCGTGCCTCTGGAGTTCTCCCAGAGTGATTTAAAAGCTGCATCATTGGCTTTGCTATAAACCCTCTGTTTACAAGGCTCCATATATTCCTATACAGCAAGAAATTATTTGCCTCCAAGTATTTTCTTTACTTTTTACTCACCAGCTTCCCCTCCTTTCCCTGAAGACATCCGAAGGGAACCGTGTTAATCCCCCGTCTATCCCGTTTTAATCTTTGCTCTTACCCAGAAAGGACATGACTGCGCGTCACACGCTGAAGCAGCAATACCTGGCAGTTATGGATTTGGGGAGAGTTGATTAAATCTGTACGTCCTGCTAAAGATTATATGGAACGACTGAGAGCGGAAGACCTTTAAATCGAAGGAGAAGCTGATAACGTGGACAGAGCTCCAAAACCTCAGCACGGGAGTCACTTCCAGTAGCTCTGGCCATGTGGTTAGTGAGGCCAGATCCCTTTGGGGGGATCCCTTTGCAGAGGAGCTCAGAAGACAGCGTCTGGCTCAGCAGGGAGCCTCACTGCGACCCACCTGCACCCTCTGCTCAACTGCAAAGCAAAACCCCCCCCTGCACACCAGTCTCATTTCAGCCCCCCCTTGGCAGACGGGCACTAATGAACCGCGTGTAGTTTCTCCGGACTCAGCTCAGCACGGTAAAAAACGAGGGTGGCAAAAAAACTGAATCAGCCTGGAGAACTGGAGTTGCTGTCAAGCCGACCTAGATTCTCCCCGCCACCGTGAAAGCCTTTCACGTGGCAAGCAGGGGTTTCGCTTTGTTTCCTTCCTGCTGCCCCCGTCCTGAAAACGCAGGCTCGCTCCCAACAGCCCTGACGAACCCCAGCCAACCTCCACCGGCTCCGCCTGACAAAGCTGACGCTCGCTCCATGACAAGCATTCACGGGTTTGATGTTTGTCAACCGGCTTTTCCACCCGACGCCGCAAAGCCCAGTCAGGCTGTCATCGGGAAACGATAACGAGAAACGGCATCGCTCGGGATCTCGGCACCAAGCAACGTTACCAAGTTCTCCAGAAGCCTTCCCCGAGGAACAGCCATCCAGGCAGAAACGTGTTTAAAGAGCTGCTGACACCTAAAACAAGGCGGCGTACTTTCTTGTTAAAAAGAGCTCACGCAGTGCATGGCAGCGCCTATTCTCCAGTCAGCTAAAAAGAGCATCTAATTCTACACAGTCGAGGG
>NW_010317077.1:295-4510 GCF_000700745.2 Antrostomus carolinensis | reverse complement strand
TGCTGAAGTCTTCTAGTATTACAACCTCCATCCTCATTAGCTATCATGGATAAAGATATCAACGAGACCAGTAACGGAGCACAAACAAACAGCCCAAATCATGTTTTCAAGCAAAACAGCTCAGAAAACCAGCCCTAAACAAATCAAGCTACAGCCACCGTTCTCTAAACGTGACTATTTCAGGTCTTCATTGCAACGAAACCAGGTAGAACCAGCTGACTGACCTCATCATCTAACTGCATGGAACTCCTGTATGCTCAAGCAACTTGGGTTTGTCCAACATCAACCTCACTGTGCCGATGGATTCTCTGTGGCACAACAGAAACCCCAACCTGAAGCTGTGTCCTAGAAGATCCCATTAGCATCTTTAAGAGCAGCACTCCTGAAAGCAACCCATCTTATCTGCAGCATCCAGCAAGAAGATCAGCAGCACTTCCTGCTTGAGGAAAGCCAAGAAAACAACACTTGTCCTTCTCCAAACCAATTGAGCTAATCCATGGAAAATGACTGAGCAAACACAACTGTAACCAAGGGCACTGCAGCTTTGCAACCCTATGGGTAAGTGACTGTTTCAACACTATGGAGCTCTGCGAACATCAAGGACTGGGGTGGATGTCCATGTGCCTCCGGTTGGCGCAGAGACAACCCCACATAATAGAGAAGAAAGCTTTGCAGTGAAGCCACCACACCTTCTTGAGGTTGGTGATCAGCATCACCGACCACATCTCAGCAAAGCATCACCACGACAGAAGGCACAAAGTGAGGGTGCTCCCTCTGCAATTAGTTAGGGACGAACGTTCCTCCTCTCAGCTACAAAAGAAGGGGCAGGGTGGTAGGAGACACCTTTATTTTTGTGTATTAGCCCACGGGCTGCACGGAACGCCCAGGCTGTGCCAAGAAACTTCTCTTTCCAGCCCAATTCTAGCAGAGCCCTACTTTGCTGTAATCTCAACTCCACATACAGCTTAACATACATCACTGATACTGAAGCGCGTTCTGTGAGGGACGCTGCCAGGCAGCTTCATTTAGAAACAGGAAAGCGGCAACAAGCAGTTCCTCACACTTGATCCGATTACTCTGATCTCTCTCGGTGCTGCAGACTCCAACTCCTATTTCTGTTCCTGCACGGGGGCAGCAGGGAGGGACAGGAACGTCACTTGGCTGCTTGACGTTTCTCTCTCCCATCACACTTGTAGGAAGGGGTTGGCACTGCAGAGCACTGGGACGGAGGGGATGAGGGCACTGGGACGCACCCACGTCTCCCAGGCGGAGATGCCACGCAGGCTGGTGGTACCGCTCACAGTCCCACTGCTCTCAGACCTCTCTGGATGAAGCTCACCAACTCCAGACTTGGTCTCACACTCTCCTTGGAAAGTTCATATCTATAAAGAGCTTTTTTTTGTGTTCCCAAGTCAAATTTTGAGACATCTCAGCTCCAAGCTCACGGGACTTGTTGTGTTTTGGATTAGCCCCTGAGGGCACCTTTGTGAATGAAGACACCAGTGTCAGAGCCCACCCCAGAGCAGACCAACTTAGGAGACTTGGTGATGGCTTAGGGAATACAATGACATTTCCATTCTGGAAGCAGACCTTTGAAGAGATTATAAATCAGGTTCAAGCGCTTGCTAACACTGCTAAAAAAAGGGCACGACGAGATTAAAGGGGATCATTCCGTAACGTGAACCCAGGGCTTTATATACCCAGCACTTGTCAAGGCCAAGCCTAACTTTAGGAGACAAGGCCAGCCCCACAGGCATCCCTGGCTCTGACAGCTCCATTCGCATCTCCCTGGCTCAGCACAAAGGGTCCTGGGATCACCGACCCCCATCGCTCCACCGAGGGCTCCGGGAAAGGCACCACAAGCGCCGCAGTTCTGCCGTCCCGCTGAAGAACCCAGCCAGCAACATCACTGCTTCGGGCGAGCTCCACGGCTGGCCTTGGCAGAGGAAATAAATTTCTAACACAACTATTTCCCGCTGCCAAACGTACACCTGGGTTTTGAAAAGCGCTCACTGCCACGTCCTGCTAGGAATCTATTTTCCATCAATATTTGCACATGACTGGCGCTGCCACTAATGGGAGGGGAGGGGGTGACGCAGACACGAGGACAGGACCCTCAAAAATAAGCAGTGCTACTTCAGAAGGGAAAAGCCAAATCAAACCCAGAAGACAGCACCTACACACAAGGCTGTCAGCAAACAGACAATGCCAAGAAGCTGCCAGCATCTCCAGTGACAAAAAATACCCCCCCAAAAAATCAAAACTAAAGAGATTTTTCAGTTAAGCTACAGCCCGCATAAGTTGTCTGTTCCTGAGCAGAGAGATGTGCTTAAGTGTCACTTTCATCCTTTATACTGGCATCTTAATGGGGTCTCGAGTCTTAGAATAGATTCACCTTCAAAATTCAGTAAGGTCAGGATGTTTTTAATACTCGAGTTTTTAAACCACAAAAAAACATAATCGATTAAAACCAAACTGCAGGGTAAAAAATAGCACGTTAGCCCAACCGTACAAAGGGACATCGCTGCTTTAAAATAACCAGGCGTGCCGGCCGACAAAAGGTCCTGGCACAATCCAGTCGAGTGTGTTAAATGAGAGGAAGCCACCGACCACATGGGAAGAGCTCAGCACCCATCACAAGAACCACCGTTGCTCCTCGGGTGTTTTTATCACTCTCTACAATCCACTTGGAACGCACAGATGGGATTGACCTCAAAGTCAAGTTTCTGAAAGTCCCACGCAGCACCCAAACATCTCCCTCCACTGCCACGAGACAACTAAGGGCGAGAAACCCATGTACAACAGAGCAGGGGAACCAATCAGTTCAACAGGTAGCGAGCACACGAGGAAGGAGAAAAACTGTTTTTATGGCAGGAAAAAAAACCCAAAGGCTGAGAGAAGCCAGGTGGGCAGCAGCCACACGCAGGGAAGGGTCGTTGGAGGAGCCAGCCCGCATGCCTTGCAGCCAGGCTGTCTCTGCACTCGCAAATTAAAAACTGCAATATCTAAATTCAGCCCGTGGCTCGACCGCAAACGCCAGCTCATCTCGGAGGAACGTGGGCCAGCTACCACCACGCACGGCCGCGTGCCCAAGCCAGCGAGCTGCCTCCTTCACATGCCCTCTCTCAATTACCCAAGTTTTCATCGAAGCCTCGTGGTTTTTTCCCCCAAAAAAGCATCTGCCACACATACAAAAAAAAAAAATTAAAATAAAAACCTCCTTTTCCACCAGCATGCTCCCCTCGAGGCCAAGCACACCAAAGCGCCCAAGCCAGCACTGGACGACCTTCAAAGGGCTGTGTGGTGGAGCTCCCCATTCCCCACAACAGCAGCTGCTCGCTGCAGCGTGCAATTAAACCGCCAGGAAAGCAACTGATTTATGAAACTTAAACAAGTACATACCACTGGTAATTACCACATTCCACTCAGGGTTGCTCCTTCATTGCAGGTTTCCAAACGGAGTCTCTTTATTTAGCGCCGGTGGGTTTGCATCACCGGACAAGAGCACACAATATTCCCCAGAAAAACAAACACAACTTTGGGGTTTGTTTTTTTTCCACGTAGCATCCATTTTCTCAGAAAAGATATGGACTGCATGTCCAGCTTTGCTCGTGCTCTCAAACCACTGCCTAAGTATTTACTTACTGGCCTAATTCCAGCTACAGCAAACGCTGCAGACACCCGGCCTCGGGAGTTGGCCGAAATCTCCTCAACCCCAACCACCGAGGGCAACTTTCCGTGTGCTGGGAGCCCCTGCCCTCCAAACAGACGCTGGTGAAAAATAGAAGAGGGACAGGTTATCAAAGCCCCTTTCCAAAGCGTGGCAATAATCTCTAGAAAAACTGGCGTCAAGCAGAAACAATCCAGAAAAATCTGCCTCTGTACAAGTACAGAGGTATTGTTTTGGCGTAGAGGTGTTCTTAGGAGCGTTTAAACGGACGGCACATCCAGGCTGGAACAAACGTTTTACTCCAGACGGCCTCAGGCAGACGCAGAGTCTAAGAGCTGATCCGTTCTCCATCCAGCAACAGGGCCATCACCCCAAAAACACGTCTTTAGCCCTGGCAGAGCAAGGAGGATGGCACACGGAGGAAGGCACGCCGAGCCAGCGCTATGTGTGCTCACAGAACCGTCTTTATTTACACACCCAGCAAAGCCAGGGGAAGACAAACAAAGAGATCAGCAAAGCAGGCGCGGAGCAGGGCCGGGGCTCCC
>NW_010317077.1:0-221 GCF_000700745.2 Antrostomus carolinensis | reverse complement strand
GGCGCGGAGCGGGGCCGGGGCCCCCCGAGGAGCCACGCTCCTCTCTCCAGCCATCCAGTGCCCCAGAGCATCCCGACGGCCAGGGAACACCCAGGAGGTCCATCCAGCCCAGGGGTCTGCCAGCCGCCCCCTCCTCCCAGCAGACCCCGCGGGGAGCAGGGCTGCTTCCCAGCCCTCCCATCTTCGGGAGCCACGGCAGCCTCCTTGGCAGTGCTTTCCAA
>NW_010317076.1:0-67707 GCF_000700745.2 Antrostomus carolinensis | reverse complement strand
CCATCCCCTGGAGCGGGAAGACAGAGGAGCTGGGAATGAAGGCATGAAGGTGAGTCTGGGAGAAAAGTGGGGCGTGAGGGGAAGGTGTTTTCAGTTTCTGACTTTGTTTCTTACCATCCAACTCTATTTTTACTGGCAATAAATTAAATTACAGAATCACAGGATCAAAGAATCGCAGTGGTTGGAAAAGACCTTTAAGATCATCGAGTCCAACCATAAACCCAACACTGCCAATTCCACCTCTAAACCATGTCCCTCAGCACCTCGTCTGCCCATCTTTTAAATCCCACCAGGGAAGGTGACTCCACCACCTCCCTGGGCAGCCTGTTCCAATGCTTGACTGCCCTTTGGGTGAAGAAGTTTTTCCTCAGATCCAATATAAACCTCCCCTGGTGCAACTTGAGGCCATTTCCTCTTGTTCTATCGCTTGTTACCTGGGGGAAGAGACCCACCCCACCTCTCTCTATCCTCTTTCCAGGGAGTTGTAGAGAGCAAGAAGGTCTCCCCTCAGAAAAAAAATCATTTTCCCCAAGCTGAGCCTGTTTTTCCCGTGACAGTAAGTGGTGAGCGATCTCCCTATCCTTATGTCAATCCATGTCCTCTTGAGGAGAGTGAGCACGAGAGTGGCTGGGCGGGTGACTGGCAGCCAGCCATGGTCAACCCACCACAGATGGACACATCGCAACTCCCGTTAACCATGGAAGGACAAGCACAGGAGAAAGTTACAGGCTCCTTTACTAAGTAGTAGCCATTTTTTTTTCTGTTTTACAATGTCTAAACACTAAATTCTCTCACCTTGTTTGTATTATTTTGATAATGAATAAGTTGTGCTGTTCTTCCTTTGTACAAGACACTTCCCTCAAGCCTTTGCTGCATAATGCACAAAAACAGGTATGCATGCAGCTCAGCACACACATCTGTGATGAAACTTTCTATTCAGAGCCCTACCAGCCAAAACCCAGTAAACTCAATGCTGTCTCCCAGTTAGATTATTCCCTGACTGGCTTGCCCACTATTAAGAGCTCTGGAGTGGCTGCTCAGTTCCTCAGCTGCCTATAGCAGAGTCTTAAATAAGCAACTAATCAGGCAACCAGCTATAGCAGTTTCTTGGCAGTTCTCTTCTCCTTGTGGTTCTGCATCCTTCCACACTGCTGCTTTTGCTCTCCCGTGCAAGACTACAAATCACAGATTCAGTCTTTCCTCAGGTCTTATAGTATAAATTCTGGAAGCAGTTTACAGTGGTACTTTAAATACTAAGCCCTGAATCTGGAAATTTCTTTTTAACTAGCCAAACTTAGGTCTGAGAAATCTCTGAGATTTTCCTTGCAATATAAAGACAAAGACTACCTAAACCAAGTGATGAATAATCTGTAATTGACACCAATAATAAATAGTGCTAATTTATTCATTCTCTTACCTGATTCCTGCCATGCCTGTCAGAACAACAATCCCACTTACCTTGTCATCTCCATTTGTTCTGGGGCTTATGCTCATGCACCAAAGCTTACATTTTCACATCTAAAAAGGTTGTTTGGATATTTTTCCAACCTTTGTTTTCCAGTTCTTAGCAGGTGGCTTAATTGGCTTGGCTAATGTCACCAAGTTCTTTGTGTGGAGAGACAGCACTTCCTCTCATCCATACAAATATCATATATTTTGTAAACACGCCACTCATTTGGCATATTTACAAAATATATGTCAGAATAGCACTCTCTCAGAGCAACCAAGAACAACTGTTTCAAGTGATGTTTCCTGTTAATAACTCTTAAGGAAAGGAGAGCAAAGAGCTTCTTCCAAAAAAACAATTAAAAAAGACCAATAATATATGTAGACAACACTGGGAAATTCAATGGGATTGTGAACAGGTCTCACTGCCTCTTCAGTGACGGGGTAAAATCTCTTTGCTGTGCAGTGGAACAATTTAATCATCTTTCAAAACAGTTCTCTTGGATTGTTCTATAGCAAAGAGAACTGCTGCCAGTAGGGACTATGAGTGTCAGTTTTGTGAGGAAAGGAAAACTGCCAATAGAAAGTTGTGTAAGCAAGCAACTGGGTAAGATACTGAATGGGTACCTTTGGTGCAGCATGGGTATGAGTGCGGTATTAGGAAGGAGCAGTGCAGATCAGGCTTCAGTGCTCACTTAAAAAACCCCATATCTCACTTGTGGCTTCACCTTTCACATATAAAACAGCTATTTCAGAAGTATGCCAACAGACCTGACTGCATTGCTGTCCTCCCATGCTCACTCCATTCATATCCCCTTTTCAAATTCACATGCTGATGGAGAATTTAAAATTCTGAAGAAGGACGTTCAGGCAGAAGGTTACATTTGAGTTTGTCGATTAAACCCTTTCTTCCAGTGTTCATTTTCTGCACCTCATTTGCACATTAATCGTGCATGAGCCTCAACTTGGCAGTGACTGGTGAACAGACCGATACCTACACCTCCATTCAGTGATTTCAAAAAAATGTTACACTCTGAGCTTGAGTTCTGCACACCAAAAGCTTGAGATCATATTAAATGTACAGAATTGATGTATAATAGATCAAGTCACAGAAACCCACTTCTCCCTGTTTTGAGTGCTTTAAAAATAGGGAAAAAAAATAATTGTAATTTAAGGAAAAATGTATGTAACACAGTCCCAGAAAGCTAGGAAAGGGTGAAAAGTAAAAGTCGTTTTTGTATTGAAAATAATGAACTAAAAAAGGTTGAGTGACAGTGGAGAAAGGAACAACACAAACTTTTCTCAAGTATCAATTCCAAAATCAGTGTCCGATTTCATAAAGAGAAGTTATGTCTTCAGAACAGGAGATGGGAGTCTTTAAATAAAAGGACACCAAATACAAAGAAGAAATTACAAAAAAAAAAAAGGTGAATTTGATTTTAAGGTCTCCTCCTTACACTGTTCTCTAAATGCACACTTCTTTTCCTTTAGAAGGATGGTGTTTTACCCTGCTAGCTGACAGCATGTACGTGTTCTCAGGGCACTACGCTGCTGTAAAGGTGGAGTAAAAAAGCAGAGACACAATGAGCTGGTGTTCTCCATCACACTGAGTGTTCCAGATCACACCTGCCGTACAGGGAATAAATTTCATTTCTCTAATTGTGTAACAGCAAATATGATAAACTTGATTTGCACTGAAGGAGTTATAATAACGTGTCTTCTTGTGTTCTGCTGCTAATGGTTGGTTCAAGACTGCTGTGATTTCACCTGTTGGTGTAGCTAGTGCTTAGTAGTACCTGTTAGTGTAGTAGAAACTAAAGTATCTAAAAGACTGAGCGTCATAATCCTCTTCTAAAACTTTTTTCCTCATGTTTTAACTTTCAGTCCAGTACTGAATTAGAATTACCCATGCTGTATTTCTATTTTATCTATTATTCTATTCCATGTGCTTTTTTTTTTTTTTTTTTTTAGAATGTGTTCCCACCTGAGAGCAAGGAAAAGAATTATTTTGAAAGGCATACACATGCAAAGTGGATTTAATGATCACTAAAAATGCTCTATTTGGTTGTTTTTCACACTGTACTTTCTGCACCATTTTCTGTGTAAACACTGCAGAAAAGGGACACTTAAAAAAAGAGGAAAAGCAATTATTGAGTTGAGCCTATTAGGCAATGTGATCATTTTACAGAACACTAGAGGGGAAGTTCTTAAGCACTGCAGGAGGCTTTATTGTAAAGTGTAATTTTCAGACAGGCACTAATGCTCCCACCTGTTTCTTTTTGTGTCACACTTTTTATAACAGCAATTTCCCTACTCCCTGCAAAATATTGGAAAAAATAATAATAATAATAAAAAAGCACAGAAGGTCCCAGCTGCAAAAAGAAGATACAACAACCTCTCAGACGGCCAGGATGTTTAACACAAACTGAAATTTAATCTACTAAATATACAGGCTGTACCTCAGCAAAAATGTTACCTGTTTCTTAATCTGGTATCTACTACCTCACGGCATGATTCCACAGTGCAGGTGTAATGTCCATGAAATATTGGTGTAGAAGGTTACAAGCTGAATATTTACATAATCCTTTAAAATAATTGTCTTTTTCTTGCAAAGACAAACTACCTATCTGAAAACTTTCACGAGGCAGATTTTTTTCTACAATTCATATGATATTCTTCATACAGTTTTAGAACATTTTACTGAAAATGAGCACCCATTCAACACAGCATATAACAGATGCCTACTAAATCAAGGGAGGAGATATCATTAGGATGAACTCCTTCAAAATGACAATAATTTAAAAATTGGTCAACTATCCAAAGAAAGTAATTACAGACGGGACAGAGATACCTACTGTACTTGTAGGAGACAGGCTCTAATAGTTGAACAAGCCAAATTCAAAGAAAGACAACTTGGAATGGACAGACAGTGAGGCAAAAGACAGGAACAGGAGAGCCTGAGCTATCCTGAGAGCTGTTCCCTAGTGATGAGGAACACAGGGCAGAGAACTGTGGGGAGGGGTTCTTACCTTTGTTCAAGACTCCACCCACAGATACAATACTTCGTCCTATAAACACAAGCATTTATTCCAGGATATATGTACAGAATGTTGCCCAAAGCTGCGTGCGACATGTGACCCTGGAACCTTAAATGTAAACTCATAGTGCTTGGAAACATAAACCTGATTAAAAAAAGATTCCTCAGTTACTGAGAGGTGTTAGAGGCCAACACCAGTTCTGGGATCAAGGTGAAGGATGCCAGGGAGACTCCCAGTTTATTAAATGCACGGCAGTTATGACAGAATTCAAAACCAGCCACCTTTCTACTAAGACAAAGATTGTCCAGATGTAAACATAAAACAGGAGAACTCCAGTACCTAACTCTCCTTCTTCCTTTTGACCTACTTAATTTTGGTTGTACGTGGTCCTTTCCAGAGAAACCTGGAAATAGATTCTTACAATTCAGGATTTCTTATGAAGAAATATATATGAAGCTTCAAAATACTTCGATAGCACATTCATATTTTGCTAGAGTAATAGTTTCATCCTGGATATGGACAAATTCATCCAATTTTCCAAATCATTAATATTTATTGATACTGCCTGAGTACCCAGCTTGGGCTGTGGATTCATTCTGCAGGGTGATTTATAAACACAGAGACATGCATGCTTTTCCAGATTCATTATGATAATTCATACAGGCAGAGCTGATACCAGCATTCCTTTCTAGGCTGCTAGGTATTCATGGCCCAATCCAGACAGTATTCTGCAGGGAATGAAATTTATGCAGAAAAATGAGATAATTTCTTCCAGAACCACCATCTCACCTGGTAGAGATGCTGGGAAGTGTATGATGTCAAACTAAAAAAGAAAGAATCGTACATGGACAAAGAGCTGGCTGTCAGACTAATGATTCAGAACCTAACCCTGCCGTTAGGATGTGGTTTCAAAGCCATATTGGCAAACTGCTTCCACCAAAATGTTAACAGCTGAATGCCAAGGGAGTTTCCACAATTTTCTCCGTTAGTTTCTGATTTCAGACTCTTGAGTATAGATTTGTAGATGTGCTACAAACTCACTGGTACAATTCAAAGCAATGATGAGCTGTCTTCTGAGTGTGTCATATGCTTTTGGTAAAATGGTGACTGTGTTCAATGTTAGACATTAAATATGTGTGATCTATTTGTCAATTCTGATCTTAGGATTCTTTTCTGCTTCAGCTCCCAGCAGTAAATTTGAGGCAATTGTAAACCTTAATTGTCCACAGGTGTGATAAAAATAAGCACTTAAATATTTGCCAAGTTCTCAGATACTAAGGGGAAGAAACATATGAACACACCTATGAGGAAATTATTTTAATTCTGTGTTCTGAGGGCATCAAATAAGACCTGAGTAATACAGATAATTCATAGCTACCACTCATAATGACTATTCCACTGAAGGAGTCAGAAATCCTCTTCAAAGGCTATATTCTGCCCATCATGCCACAGTTTTCAGGCAGCAAAAGTCTCTCATCATACAATGAAAATCAGGAAATCCAAATTTGTCCCTTCTAGCATTTCTCAAAATACCTTCCTTAGGTTCAGAGGCCTTTCCACTTTGAATCAGTTTGAACTAAGGTAACTATTCAGAGGAAGGAAGAGATTTTCTGCTCTTTACTTTGTAATATATTTTATCCTTGAGCCTGTGAAAAAACAATTAATGAAATAAATGTTTCTATAATTTTCTAACTACCAAACATGTGAAAACTGAAGAAATTACAAGATCTGTAGATGAAGAAGACAATGCATGTTGTCCATCTTGACTTTAGCAAGTCTTTGGTCACTGTCTCCAATGGTATTCTTTGTATCTAGGCTGGGATGTTACCGTTGTCCTGGATGTGTGTGCTACACAATGGGTGGAAAAACTGGATGGACCACTGATTGGGTTGAAGGGACACTAGCTGGTGGTTGGTTACAAGCGGACTTCTTCAGGAGTCTATCCTGGGTCCTGTTCTGTTCAACTGTTAAATATCAAAGACCTGGCTGAGGTGGTGGAATGTGCTCTCATTAACTTGGTTAGGCTGTACTGAGTATAGTTGAGGGGAAGGCTGTTGTTGAGAGGGGCCTCTGCAAGCTGGTGGAACAGGTCAAAAGGTCCCTCATGGGAGGCAGGGAAATTGAGCAAGGAGAGATGTAAAATCCAGCACCTAGGCTGAGAAGGACCTGGGGGTCCTAGCTGACAGTAGGCCATATATGAGCCAGTATGAGTCCAGGCTCCGCTGCTTTCAGGTGACTGAAAACAGGTTTCAGGTTAACTCTCTTCACTAACTCTTCTCTTTTCACCTAGAGCCTTGCCAGGTCCTTCTCAAACAAAACGGTCACTCGCTGGGGTCCCTGACAGAAGAGTGTTGTATATTTCTCTGTTATCATTAATATTTATTTCCATCAGCCTTTGCATAATGTTTGTCTCACTCAAGGAAGGCTTCTTTAAACAGCTACTAGAAAAGTCAGAACTCTCTGTGCTGACAGCATACACATAGTTTACAGTGGTGTTAGAATGCAAGCTTGATTATTTGGTGTGCCTTCATTCTCAAAAGTGATCATTTTTTCTGATATTAAAATGTTTACGACTATATATTACTGGGTACATATAATATTAGCTTTTATTAATAATTGTCCTTTTCTCCCTAACATTCTCATGACCTTATGAATAATGTTATTGGAATGAAGGACACATATAGTAGTGTTATGAAATAAAAATCTTTCCTATTTATTTCAAACAATGTCAAATATTCACTTTACATTAGTCAACCAACCATACTATGATTCCCTTGAGCTGTGTGGAATGGAAAGATTTTTCTCAAAAGCACACAGGAGACAGCCAACTCTCTTTGCTTCCTGTGCCCTAATTATTCCATTATATTTTTACATCCTTTCTGCTGAAATGACACTGACTTAAAAAAACCTCCATATTTCATACATGCTTTGGTGAGAATGCTGACTAAGAATAGTAAATATTGAACCTTTCTTTCATTATGAGGCAGTTTTTGAGTTCACTTTTGGGTCAGTTTTGAGTCACTAGACTATATTGTTAAGATACAACAGTGCACAGAAGCGACAACTTGCAATAAGAAAAAACTGTCTTTTAAAATCTTTTGTAAGCACAGATGACTGTAAATGATTATTTTGTTCTTTGGTTTTTATTTTTTTTTACAGCTGTCTTTTGTTTATTTTAAAATATTCAAAATATTGTCAGGCATCATGACTTCAGAAAAGTCTAGACATTGCATATGTGTTCTGAAGCTTAATTACATTTCCTTCTTTGGAAAATAAACAAAGCCTAGGTAAAACTATATTATGCTAAAAAAGCAATAAATTTAAAAGAGCCACCGACACATTATAGACATATTAGGCAAGTTCATTTACTAAAATGTTACAGCCCCTCTCCAGGGATCTAGAGAAAAATACTGGAAAAGACAAAGTAGCTTTAAGGACTAAAAAGACAAGAGATTGGCTTAAATTTTGCTAGAAAATATACGAAGAGGAATGGTATTCAATACTGACCTCAACTACAGGGTGTCTCGACCTAAGTTATGCAGAGAAATGGCTAAATACTTTTTCACCTTAATTAAAATAAAACCTGGATGTCAGTATTATTAAAATTGTCAAAAGGGTGAAAAAAACCAGCAACTGAGTCTCGCATAAGAAAAGACTAAGCTGACATAAACACACCTACTGGAATTTTTCCAAAAGAAAACTCTTAGAATCATAGAATCATAGAATGGTTTGGATTGGAAGGGACCTTAAAGCTCATCCAGTTCCAACCCCCCTGCCATCAGCAGGGACACCTTCCACTAGACCAGGTTGCTCAAAGCCTCATCCAGCCTGGCCTTTGACACTTCCAGGGAGGGGCATCTACAACTTCCTTGGGCAACCTGTTCCAGTGTCTGACCACCCTCACAGTGAAGAACTTCTTCCTAATATCTAATCTAAACCTGCCCTCTTTCAGCTTAAACCCATTTCCCCTTGTTTCGTCATTAACTGCCCTTATGAAAAGTCCCTCCCCAGCTTTCTTGTAGGCCCTTCAGGTATTGGAAGGCTGCTATAAGATCTCCCCGGAGCCTTCTCTTCTACCAACTGGGTCTACCTCGATCAATTGGACAATAATTCTCACAAATGTTATCTCAAGTTCCCTTAAAAATATTACAGACAATAGGGTATGTTTCCACAGCAAGTTATGTTTGTAAGGTGTCTTTAAAAACAATCTCTGTGGTAGACTGATGAATATATTTCCTCTTTTTTTCCTTTCCACCAACAGAAAATCTTAATTGAATATGTCATATCTTTATCCACACAGTTATCCAAATACCAGCCTTCCACTGTTCTTTATAACTGTTGCCCCAACTGCTACACAACTGATGACCAGAACATCATCAAACCCAAAGCTCTATATCCCTAAGTGTAACTTGATTTTTTAGAGAATACTCAAGCTTTGACACTAGACCCAGAAGCAATAAATTTATCCAGAGTTGCATATGGAAGCAAGAGGCAGGTCCTTTGGAAGGCAATGTGTAAGGAAACCTCCTCCTCTCACCATTTTACCACTTCCATTCTGACTCAACACTGTGGTCAGTATGTTATCCCACCACGTGGGATCGGTGTCATGACACATGTCCCACCAGAGCCCCTAGGGGCAAACCTAAGGACTTGAGGCTCTTGCAATGACCTCCCCAGCACCTCTCAGGTATCCTGCCTCTGCCTGAAGCTGCACCAGCCACAACACCTACTCTAGAGGGAACTGTGGCAGAGTCTATAACAACCTGTGACACTTCATTAATCCCCTACGTGGCTGCTTCTCCAAAACCATTGCAGAGCAGGCAGGAAACCTGGCTTGCTCTTTTTACTCATATCATCACACTTCTATAGCAGTGATACAGGAAGGACAGCTCCTGCCTCCAAAGTAATTTCCTTAACAGCAATAAGCACAGGGTTATGACCAGAGTCGTCCTCACCTTCACAGTGATGAGCAGAGAGATAAAACAGCAGACTTACAGAATTTGTGCATCCTGTCTTACACCCTCTCACGTCACCTCACTGGATCATTCAAAATGGTTCACCCACATTTCCATCTTCCTCTCCATCCTCTCTCCCACATCCTTCCAACTTCTCCCCCTTAGCACACTCTTAGGACTCCTGTTCCAACATTGCCACCTCTGCACCAAGACTACGTGTCAGGTGACAGGAACCATTCACAGCAATTAGCAACCTCAGAGTCTGGGATAATTCCAGCCCACCTCACACATGACGACAATCAATGCTGCACACATCCAAGTGTCTGAGGCCTTTTTTTCTCTTGTCTAAAGTCATGGCCATTGGCTGGTCAAGCCAAATCTTATACCCTAAACTATGTAACCTTAGCAGGGCCTTAGTTCTCCAGTTCTAACCCCAGTAAACAGCTGTTCCTCATCTCTCTGCTCTATCTCGAGAGGATGATCTTTTTAGATGCAGAGGGCAGTTGATTTCCCAGAAGCGCTGGTCTGAGCAAGGCTTCCCTCCCATTCCCTGCTACCAGACAGTAAGTTAGGTAGGGCTTTTCCTTAGAACTGTGATTTGAAGTAGATTTGAAACATCATCTGGGTATCTGTGATGCACAGGGTTTTGAGGGACAGAATCCACGCAAGGAGGGGCTTGGTGATGAGATGTAAGATGGGGTAAGTACGTTCTAGCTTTAGCCTCATTCTGTTTTTCCCTTTTGGGAAAGAATTACTATGCAGTAGCTATTACTGTCACAAATGTCACCACAGCCACAACCTGGCTTCATTCTTTCTCCATTTTTATCTCAAATGTCATTTTGAAGCTTGTGAAAATTGCTCTGGGATACAAGAGAAATGTACCTATAAGTAAGTGTTCATTTACTGCTATGATTCACTGCTGCCTACAGCAGACAGGAGAGACTGCTGTAACTGTGACAGCATATAGAAATTAACCCGTGGTGTTTAAATGGCTATGAAGGACCATGGTTTGCTCCGAGCTTTCCATGAAGCCCACAGTTCAACACTTATCTTGTGGCAGGGATGTATGTGGGCTCTGTGGACCTCTGCAATTTCTCTCTCTCTCTACAAGCCAGAAGGTAACTGTAATATAGGCCAGGAGTATGACATGACTGTTCCTGATGCTAAGCAACTGCAAACTGCTCCCAGGAGGATGCCTATTTATTACTGGCTCCGCGCCGTGAAAGACTGACCTAATGAAGGAATACAGAGCAGCTGATGTTGGCAGTTCTTGTGGCATGGACAATTAGAGGTGCATTTATTGGCAAAATATTTATACCCCAAAGGCTACCACATAGAGGTGTCCTGCCTTGATAATTCTGTGGTGTGGAGTTTTTATTTGGCTGACCTTTCAAAACCACATGTAAGGTTTGCATCTAAATCCATTCAGGATGCAACTGAGTTTTCTTTTCAAAAAATAAATATATCAGTAAACACCTCAGTTGATGCTCCATTTTAATTATTATGTTTTAACTAGTGTCTCCTAATGGTAACATATAAAATATAGCTACAATATCACATGCACCAAATAGAAAATACTGTGTATGTCAAGCTAAAATATACCACTTTGATAGTTTTTTTACTGCCTTCAGAAATGATTCGCAAATACAGGGGTCTAGAGCCCCTGGTTGGTATTTTACACCTATTCCTCCTTCCTCCCCACATACCGATCAGATCCATCTGTCAAATCATCCAGCTGTCTGTCTCATAAAACTAAAAAGAACCAAAAGAAGAAATCAACCCATAACCTCTAAACTTCCTTATTATTTAAAGACTCCAAATGTGAAGGGCAAACATCACCCCTCCCAACAAACAACAGGCAATTAAAAATATTAAAAGGTATAATGACTGCCTTACTTTTACTCTTTATCCCTACAGTGAATGTTAGATGAGTAGTGAAAATCAAGCACCCGAGGCCAGGATGCCTGAAGTCTGTATGGCAAACAGAGCGCTCGGCACGTAGCTGTCATCTGTGAAGTCATGAGGAAAACACTGAGATAGGAAAAATCCTAAATATCACCTAGCCAACCATGCACTCAGGGCAAGCAGGGCTGACCTCTTTCTTAAAATTAAGCAGTTGTACATCTTGTGCTGAATCTGAAAATAATGGGGAAACAGATTCTCTACTTCCTGATAGCTCAGGGAATGCTCAAGGCTATCAGGTAAATGGGTAATTCCTTCTCCTGCAGGTACATCACAAATGCAAGAAATGGCTTCCAACTGATTTTTGTGAGTTACCTACAGAGGTATCTATCTCAGAAATACTTCAGAAGTACACAGACACACAGGAGACCAATTCCACTGAGTAACACATAAGACTAACTGGATGGACTCCCAGTGTTCTGGTCTCAAGCAGGGTAGAAGCGTGATCTAGATGCTGAGTTGGCTCAGCCCAGACAAGATTTGGATGGAGGAGTTGCTTTAAAATGATACAGGCATATAATATAAAACAGAAAGTACTTATGGAGTTTAAATGAGGCCAGACTAAACTCAGAAGAGCTTTTCAAAATAAAAATTTTGGACTTAAATGTCTGAATTCACCTAAATCTGATTTCAGGTTCCTACACTTAGAAATTCCATAAAGTCACTAAATTCAGCCCTCAGTGACCTGATTTTTGGCATGTAATTTGCACCTTTTCTAGAATCAGAATATTATTGCACTGTCATTTTTAAGACCATTCTAAAGCTGTGTATCACCACTCCATATAACACCAAATATTAATCTTTTGAGCAGAAGGTCAATTTTTAAGAAACTTGATTCATATTAACTTAATATTAAGCAATAAGATTATTTATATATCTTTATGGGTAAATATATAACAGCTCATCTGAGAAGATACTGTTTTAAAGAGTGAAATCTATTTAAATAGTAGGTAATATGCAAGAGCTAATAACCACAGATCTGCCTTTAAAAAATATTGATGTCAGAGATGTTAATTTCCAAGTAAAATAATTTATATTCTTAAGGCAGGCTACATCTTTTCCAATTCTGATAGAAACAGGCAGCTAACTTGCACATATCATTAAACTTCAAATTCCCCTGTAAATGACAGCCAAAGCATCCAGAAAGTTCAATATATTTTCTCTGAGGCTAGTTGATGTAGGAAGATTTTCATGAGACATTTTCCCTTCTGTCATCAGTTCAATGATGTAAACAGTGACTGATTAAGCCTGCACTCCTTTCAGGTTGATATACCTGACTGGAAAAAACAAAAACCAAGAAAGAAAATCTCACAGCTGGAGTTCTTCCTGAAAACTAAAATAGATGACAAAGTAAAAGACCAATCCTCTACAGACACTTAATGAAGACAGGCTTCAAGGGGTTTTCTATACCAGAGATTACTTTACACCCCAGGATGAGATAAAAACAACAGATTTCTGCAGCTGAAGTCTGCAATCACAGCAGAATAAGGAAAATAACAAAAACATATTACTTGTTAAGTCACTTACACTGGTTTTCCTTTGGATTCACAAGTCAAAATTATAGATTGTCCTTCTTCAGGCCATGAATTGGAAGAAATGATTTTAACTAAAGGTGTATCTAGGAAGAAAAAAAAAAATAGACATCTTGTTGATATACACAAAAAATATTTATTATCTAAGAGTACATTCTTCTCTATTTACAAAAGACTATACCATAGATTTAATTTACACTTGGAGATGCTTTTATATGGAGCCTTGTGCAATTTCCATTGTCTTCAGGAAGGCAATAAAAATGACCAATGGAACTAAAACAGTAACTTTTTATATCCCAAGGAAACACAGATAGAAAGCACGTGTATACTCAGAGGAAATAACTTTTGTCTTTCTGTATTCAATGCAAATACTCCATACAACTGTTCCAAAGTCTGATATCTAACAACAAAATAGAAAATATTGAGGATGAATAACAAGTACTGTGTGCAATTGTTTGTCTATTTATAGGTTGCTATGATGGAATGCTGCTATTAAAGGAATGAATGCAATAATATACATTTGAATAAGAACATTTTTATTGTTGCAAAAGCTTGAAACTCATAATAAGAAAGCTACAATGGGCTTTCAGATAAAATACCTTGTTACAGGCATTTTACAGGATATTATTTCTGAAATGCAATAACACTGCCCCTAAAACAGAACATCTTTTTTTTTTTTAAACCCCCAAATTTACAAAGAGAATGTTTTAAATATCTGCAAAAAGCACTATGTAAAAGTCTGCAATCTGTCCTAAAAATTTAAAACTATTATTCCTATATATCAGAATTAACTTTATAGTTTTAATTGTAAAAAATACACAATATAGCTACTGAAAATTCTTGCAGAATCAAACATTTGCAATAGATCTTTAAGTTTTAAAAAATTTTGTCAGCTGGCTTGCAAGAATATATTCTCATAATCAAAATATTTCACATGAGATAGAAGGGCATCTCTTATAAGGAAAAAAAAGACTATACAGAAAGAAGCACCATGATACAAAACAGTTTTTTCCTTAGGAAAAGGAAAAAAGAGTTCACAGTCATAGCGAGGACAATTTTTAGACTCAATAGGAAAGTATAAATTCTTCTTTCCTCCACAGCTTCCTAATAAAAAACACATGTCTTCATCTGTGGCACAAGAAATACTTTAAACTGCATATCTAGGGTATCTGAGTTTTGTTTCGTGCAATTTGCAATTCCTATTTTCATTAGCAGTGAGGTAGCAGTGACACCACAGATATCTTATTATCAGGGAAATGTGGAAGAGTATGGCAATATGACCCTACAAAATTAAATGGAAGGAAATGATATGCTGTAATGATATAATTCCTTATTGAGATGCTCATAGTCCTGTTGAACATTAAATGGCACGTGAACAATTAAAAACGTTGGGAGCATTTTTCTAACTTTGATTTTTATTTCTGGCATATCATATCAGCATGGCACAAGACAAGAGAAGGGGAAGGCTTAGTGCAGACTTGTCATAATTCCACTGGAAGCACTGTCAGCATCGTTTAGCTTTCGGTACAGCCACACTAACCTTACAACAGCAGCAAATCTGTTCCACGAGTTCATATTCCTAAGGACCCTGCAAACCATTATGCAGGTGACTAATCCTTTGGAGGTCGTGCTGGCATTTGCTTCATTTTTAGCACATGCTTAAGGCACTGACCTCAAGTGCCTTAATAAATCAGGGCATCAAGTGCTTCTGTGATTTCAGTGGCGCTATCGAGGATGAAGAAATTACTCTCTTGACTATACATTGAACCAGAGGAACAAATTAGTAGCAGACAGGAATACATGAATTTAACCAAGGGAGGGAGACAACTAATGCAATGAGATTAAGAGGTTTCCAGAGAAATATGAGAAAGGGCTGAACTTTGATGGAAGTAATCATGATAGCCACAGGTGAAGAAAGAAATAAAAGGCCAATCTAGCTAGTATTACTGGCTTCAATATTTAATAAATGATCAGCATTTTATGCATTACTGTAAAAGAGCCACATAAAATAGAAGAGGGGACTTCAGACAACTAAGCTTTCACTTGCATGTACTAATACAGTGCTGTTTCCCCCACCTTGAAGCTCCCATTCCTACTTTCTTCAATGTCCCAGATAGCTCTCTCTTTAACATGTACCTCTAAACAGAGCTTGCCAACACAAAATCAGAAAGGTCGTATATTTATGTTTCACTCTCTAATGCACAATAAAGTAGTGTAGGAAATGCATTCCCTTGTGGTTTGCCTTACTAATTGACTTTAAAAGTAACTACTTGTTTCTTTACAACAGGAAACACAGGGATTAATTCAATATATAGTTTTTAGGGAAGCTTACAATTGACAATTTTTGTATTTTATTAACAGTCCTTTTTCAAAACCAGCTGATATTCTATTTTGGGTGCTTCTTTCTCAGTGTTATTGTTTCCACTTTATTTTCATGCTGTGCTTGATTTCTCTCCAGAATTAAAGTGTACACCAGAACACAAAATGCTGTTACAAAATACTGCCTCCTGCTAGGACTGTTCACTTTAGAAGAATTTGACAAGTATAAATGTACTCTATCAGTACTGTGAGCTTTAACCTGTCACACTCAGAAGTATTAATCATAACAACTGGAACATCACCTAATCTCCAGCAAACCACATCACCACTAGAAAACAAAGTCTAAAGAAAGAAAAACATATCAAGAACAGTAATACAGTAAGAGAGGTTGATTTATTTTCAGATATGCTCATCAGCTTGTTTAATGTAGATATGTCCAAAAAATCTCTACTGTTACAATCAAAAGGAGTAGGATGAAGGGTTTTATTGTGGAGCAGGTCTTTTGTTGCTCCTCCTCTAAAGTCAGTAGAAGTATACCAATTTACATCAGTTAAACTTACTAGAACTTTGATAATTTGCATTGTTTTTAGGATTTGGCCCAGTAGTTTCATGGTAATAAAATATGGTAGATCAGTATTTCAAGCAGAATTCTTATGAACAAGGAGCTGGTGACTTCACAGTACCTACAACATGCCTTTATCATGAGCTCTAAGCTCATTGTGGAAGAGATAAATATTTCAAAAAGAATAAGCATTAGGAAAATCCAATTAAAAGAAAACAAAACCCAACCCACAGTGGTTTATGTGAGTGCAGGTAACACAGCAAGCCTTCACAGTAAAACACACTGGTTTCAATACCCAGTGACTTACTTATTTATATGCACCTCCAACAGCGTGAGAGCTGGTTGGCTCTCCAGTCTTTAGCTTGAGTAATGAGGGACTTATGAGCTGCAGTTGATTGCCAGCCCCAATCTGAACTGAGACTCAAACCCGTCTTTAGACACATAGCAAGACATCTTCTACCCGCCATGTGCCAAGAATCTGCCTTTTTTGCTGGAAATAACAGCTTAGCAGCAGTTAGAGATAAAAACCATGGCATGGGGTTTTTTAAATATATATCCTTTCCTGTTTCAGCAGACCAAAGGCAAAAGTTCCACTGAGTGATTCTATTTCATTCATCTTTCTAGGATTTAGGTACATCTCATTGCACAAGACCAGGGAAGCCATTTTCAAAGCTTTGTAAAGATTTCTCTGTTTTTGATCAGGTAATAGCATCTTTATTCAGCAACATACAAAATCAGTGAATGCATGTGGAAAATTGATTTCAGTTTACACTGGTAATGAATGTTATCTGATATATGAAGAAATTAAACACTTCAGCACATGACTTTTGTTGTACTCTTAGCAATACCCCGTGGAACTGCTTTAGTGATTGATTTAATCTCTTTGAAGCTATTTCAAAACAAAGGTGGTTCTTATCAGTCTCCAGACCTTTGGTTTTAATCAGATCTTCTAAAAGGTTTTGAGTTTTTGTTTTCAAAATGCACTTGCTGTACATAAACAGTACTTGCTACTAGATTCCTCTGAACTTTTTGTTAAAAGGTAAATCTCTACGTTGCTCAAATCTCACCCTTTGTTAGGCTTCCAGTGGAAGGAGGATTAACAGAAAAAGTCTTAGTGGTTCTGCTTTGCAAAAACTTACCAAGTAATATTATATGAGATGTAGAGATCCAAGCCAAGGTTCCTAATTTTCAACTTCTCTGCTGAATTATATTGTTCAGAAAATAAATGCAATAAATTACTATGGAATTTAAACTCAGTGCTCCAAATATCTTCCAAATATCTTTCAGGAAGCAGAACAGAACAAGAACACCCCATTCTTTTCACTTATAGAGATAGTGTTATTAATCCCTGAAGAAGGGTCCTGTACTTCAGCATTCTGCATTTTAGAGGCCATTTAGAGTCTTAGGAAGCCATTTCTATACTCCCTCACAGGTAATTTGATTTTTATGAGAAGTGGTAATCAGTCCACCAAGACTAGTTCTTTAGACAAGTTATTAGAACCCATGCAGTGATTTATGAGAAAAAGAGGTTCCTTACTCCACTGACTCCTAAGCAGATCAGATCCAGCAAAATACTTATTTCACAGTAATTCAGTGATTAGAACATTCAACCCTTTGGAGTCTGTGGATTAAGGGTTTGGTCTGATTCAAAGAGTGCAAGGACTTGTGTTCTGACCACCCATGCAATAGCAAAGGTCTATCAGATATTATAAGGTCTCCCTTCCACTCAGGTTTTGAACTAAGATTTCACTTTGTATCTGGAAAAGCTTTTTTCCTACCTGTGTCCTAGTTTGGATAAATCAGGATTTTCTGACACACTAAAAAAGAACAGGTATTAGAAAATTCTTAATCCATTCCACATTACCAATTAGAATTCCACAAGTAACTCAGTACTGCGCAAACTGTCCCTATTTACATTCAGTGCCAACATAAGATGGAATATACCATTCATCTTACTTAAGTTTTTAGATTTCTAAAACCAGATTAGGATATCCATAAAAAGAAAAACCTATAAAACTTTAATATTCCCAACACTTTTCCTAGGATACTTCACTGAAAATTCTGTCAATGCTTAGTATCAAGTGTCCTTGGTACATTCATTCTTGGGCTTTACATGTCAAATTTTTACTGAAATGTCTTCAAAGGCCTTTGAGCTGGTGCTCTAAGAGTATCCTTGTCAAAGTTGGTAGCATTTTTGTGTTTTGTATTGGGTCTGGCTGAGATGGGGTTAATTTTCCCATAGCAGCCCTCAGAGCGCTGTGTTTTGTAAAGGTGTTGATCACACACCATGTTTTGGTTACTGCTGAGCAGTGCTCCCACAGCATCAAGGCAGCAGTTGGCTGGGGGTGGGGAAGATCTTGGAAGGGGACACAGCCAGGACAGCTGACCCAAACTGACCAAAGAGATAGTCCAGACCATACAATGTCTGCTCAGAAATAAAAGCAAGAAGAAGAGAGAGGGAAGGGAGGGCATTCGTTATTTACGACATTTTGTCCTCTGGAGTAACCGCTACGCATACCGAAGCCCTGCTTCCTGGGAACTGGATGGACATCGCGGGCTGATGGGAAGCAGAGAATAATTATTTTGTTTTTCCTTTGCTTCCACATGCAGCCCTTGTTTTGTGCTTCTATTAAACTGCTTTTATCTTGACCTACAAGTTCTTTTTTCTATCTTATTTTCTCCCCTCCCTGTCCTGTTAAGGAGGGGAGTGATAGAGCAGCTTGATAGAGCACCTGGTGTCCAGCCAAGGTTAACCCACTACATGTTTAAAGAATTTTAAACATTTTTTAAAAAAATAAAAATTACTAAATGTAACCACAATGCCAGAAGCAGATACTAGATATTTTACTAATACTAGCCCAAATTTAAGACCACCTTTTCCAAACTGGCAATGGATATCTATTCAGCTAGGACATTTATGTTTGCACATTATTATTTCATATGAAGTGCAGTGCCCATTCAAGTCTTTGGGTTTTTAGATGTGTTTATTGCATGAAGTCTAACTCATACTTCTGTCTCTCTCAAAAAAAAGGCATAACAGAAGATGTGGGAATGACAACCATGGTATTATCCATTCATGATTTTGCATGCTATACAGTGATTTTGAAAATGTTTGGATCTTCTCTTTGTACCTGGCTACCATGTTTCTGTAATGATCAAAGCAGCCCAATAATAAATATAAAACAAGTTATTTGCTATTTAAGTAACAATAAGTACATAAAATACTATTGGTATCAACTTATAGTTTTGGGAAAGTTGGGTCACATCATTCTAAGGAAATAAATGACAGTGTAAAGAAGAAATCACATTTCTCTTGGCTTTCATTGTTCCTTCATCAGAGAATGCATTTTTTCTGTAGGATATTAAAAGACCTGGCACAGAGAAAAATGTCTCATTTGGTGACAGTGACATACAAGGTTCAATATATATAAGGTGCACGGAGAAAGATTAATCTCTTGAATTATCTTAGTTTATGAGTTTTTGGGGTTCAAAAAGAAAAACCCATTGGTAAGGTTCTTTCCTCTTTGCATGGCACACATCAGTGTGATACATGCAGTTTAAATCTCTTTCTTAAAACATGAGGGATTCTGTGCTTTTTTTAATTTTTCACGATGTTCCACTTAGTCTTCCAAGTTCAAACTAGTACCAGAAGAGCTAGAGCTAGTGACAAATGGTAGAAAAAAAAAAAAAGGGAGGCATAGGTGTTCAAATATGTTTGCCTGTTGTGAATAAAAATGCACACCTCTATACAACACAGTATTACAACAAACATTATTAAACCTCCAAAACAATGCCTTCCCATCTGATTAGCTTCCATGCAACCAAATTGGCAGGTGCCTGTTTCAAAATCAGGGCAAACACAATCCTGTCCCTAATCATGTTCTACATAATTGAAAACAGCTCATTTGCATCATTTGACCCCAGGCCTCCACTGGAATACTTTGATTCTGAGGCGTGTTTTCTTTGAAGGTGATTCTCTCTCTGTAGTTTATGTTATGAACATCTCCCCACCTGAAGTAAGAAGCAAAGTTTGTTATAATGAAGTCCGTGATCCTTGTTGGACTTATTGTTGGAGTGCAAATTATGTTAACAGTAATAGGAAAGACACCCATCCAGGGAGGGGTAAATACATCACTTGCTGGGTATGAAAGATGAAGCGAGTGCTCATGATACATCAGGACATGCTACAGGTGTTACTCAAATCCCTCCTTCTAAAAACATTGATACTGCCTTCTTATTTAACCTTTTAGGATGATGAGGAGATGTTTTTAATTACCTTTTGTGACTAGAAGTTTTCTTCTATATGCAATGATTTAAAGAGCTTTAAAAGTATTGTTATTAAGAAAAAGCTCTGTTCAACAACGTAATTCTGCATTGGATCCCATAACATGAAATCTGCCATTGGATCCATTCAGGAAGAGAGCTATGCTGGTGTGACAGAACTATTTTACCCACTGTGACCAGTGAGCTTCCATAAATGCTAGGTTTTACCTTCACAGACCCTAAATAACACAAGGAACTACTCGCCAGTTCGGAAAACACGCACTCTTGCTTCAGGCAGCCCACAGAACAAAATACCTATGGTATAACATCCACATTGTGGTTGCCAGATCATTTGGCAGAGGCACTGGAATGAGGTTTTTCTCCTTCTCTACGGGAAATCTTGTTGGGATTTCTAGGAATAACAGGAGGATTCTCATCTTCTCAGCAAGCTGGTTGTGCCTTGTTTCAGTACATTAAATCCTGCTTTGGTTGGTTGGTGAGGCTCTCTGCACTCTTCTCTTGCCATAACCTGATGCATTATTTCTAACAAGAGTCCCAAGAGCAATGAATCATAACATTACTATCCTCCTCAGATGAATAGGTAGGTTTTTCTCACTGAGGGTCATTGTTTCAAGCTGTCTGTGTAGCCAGCAATTGCCACTGCCAAGGAAAACTCACAAGTTTTCTTTGTCACCAAAAGGGATAGAAATGTATTGGCCCCCCACCTTCCTGCTGTTGCCCACTGACCATTCCCAGACCATTTTAAGTTCTGATATTTAACTGCGTGCAGCAGCATCTCCTGACTGGACCTATAATACTCAGGTTTACTCTCTCACTTTTAATTAATTTATTTACCTTGATGTTTAATTTTTTGCACACTAACCACCATTTCCTCTTCGTAGAAGAGTCCAAATTAGTGTAATTGATTAATTACAACACACTATTCTTCTTACAAGTTTAACTACATTATGATCTCCCAACTGTACATCTTTACTTCACAGTTTTATTTTATGACCACAAACCTTCTGAATATTGAAAAGCTTCCATAAGTTTCTCTGATATTTTATTGTGGCAGTAAACATCAACAGTTCTGGTGCTGTCATTTTAAAAAATGTTATAAAAATCTAACAGTCCAATAATAAAAGATTATTGCTACCTGGTAATAAATGACTGCCAGATGATAAGATTTTGAAAGTATTTCCCAAGAGACTATTTCATTTATTTTCTACCTGGTTTTGTCTGTTTTTTTAAAAAAAAACATGTTTGTGAAATCTATTTATGTCACAGTCTTCTACATTTTTCATCGTGCTTCTTCTCTCTTATTTCCTTGGAACCTTTCCATCATTTCCAGATGCAAAGATAAAATAAGCAGATACCTCTGAAAATTATGATGTATCTACCTTCCAGATTAATTAGCACTGGAGTAAGCATAAGACAGTTTAAGGTCTCTTTCTTCCCCCCTCCCAGAAACCATGAGAAGCTAGTAATTTTCATATATGGATAGGAATTACAAAACTCCTTGAAAATTCTATATTCCTACACAATTTTATTCCTATTTCTGAAAAACCTAAGTAATTAAGCTTAGAGAAAAAAAAAAAAAAAAAAAAAGACTTTTAAAGTAAATTCCAAGGACAAATCACTCTAGTATGTACAAAAATAAACATTAAATTGGATATCCCAAATGAGATCCAAAAGAAGAGAAGAGTACTCTAATCAGCTCTGTGAAAGTGTTCACCATTTTTAATAGCTTTTACACATACCAGCTGTGTGCATCCTACAGCTGTGAATCAGCGTTCTCCAAAATTGTGCTGCTTTGGTAAATGACAAGTAGCTTCTGCCTGTGCCCTACTGCTTCGAATAAGCGCTCGCAAAGCCATTCTGCATCGGTAAACTTAATTAAATTACTCTGGGAGATACAGTAAGTTTGATGCTCTGCTTCAGAACATAATGAATGACTCATTGCTTAAACAGATGAGAGAAAAACTCAGTATTACATGTCTGACAAATTATTTTATTAGTAGTATTTGTGAATGAGATAATCTAGATCAAATGATTGTCATGGTAATGGTATTTAATTTCAATAAATGTATCCAACAATACTGTAAAATTAAGCTTTATCATATTTTCTAAATACTTCTCTTTGACAAAAGTGAATACTTGGTACCACTATCCACGTGGATATTCCTATATCTTCTTTTTACACTCCTTTAAAAACTACTTTACAGTCAACCAGGACCAGAAACAGCATATGGTCCCTTTGTTATCTGAGATTCTTTGATGACTATTATGTCATCTTTTATCTTGTCTCCTTTAATTTAGTTTAAAACGATGTTTGTTGAAGAAAAAAGTAATAACAGTTTGTACCAGAAGAGTATAAAAACACTCTCCTGGATGCAAAACAACAAGCCAAATGACAACGTGGGGGAAAAGAAAGCTTGATCAGTGAAATATTTCTTCCTGACACTCATAATTCATGAGTACCTGAACTCAAGCATCAACCTTGCAGGAAACCCTTTAGGTTACTAATTCTGTGAACACTGATTATCTGGTACTTTATTCAAAATATTCATAGTGCCTGTTTCAACATCTCACCTTTCAGTCATACCAGACTCCTTCACCATAATTGCTAAAAAGAAAAAAAGTAATTAAAATGGGATAGCACATAATGTGTGGCTTGGGGTTTTGGGAAGGTGAAGGAGAAGATGCAGGTACACTACCAAAGCTCCACAGTTCCTCTCCGCTCCATTTAAATGTGTTAAAACTTTACCCTTTGTTTGTCATGTAACGTGTTCACTGATAATTCTGTCCTACCTTGTGCTTGGTCTTAGAGCTGGCAGAGATAAACGTGAGCACAGCGTTGGATACATCGGTAGGCCCTGCGGAGTTCAGTGGTAGATGGAGCGGCCCTGTCACCACAGTTCCAAGCACGTGCCATCTCATGAAGCCAGTCAGCACCAGGTACCACCGTTCCCCTTTACATGCTTTTCCAGAATGGGTCACTGGTTTCTCAGTGATCCATTCAGTCCCATACACACGGAAATGATATGGTAGAAATAATACTCTCTTTGGCACTCAGTTTTGTTTTCTTCAGTGAATGCAAGTAATGAAGCTTCATTTTACATCTTCTATCTTGTTTAATTATTTCTATCACACCACTTATTCAGACTAAACAATCTCCATTTTGCCACTCTCTGCAGATACATAAACCTCTCTGTTTCATTTAACATCTCCGTTTCCTTACACTGTGCTCTCTCCAACTTATTTATATTTTACCTCATTTTTGCTATGTCACCTAAGAGGAGTAAACCAAAAAGGCAAGAGAAAAAAAAAGCCTTCTGCCTAACTCACATATTTTATCAAGAAATGCCTAATTTTGAGTCAGCGCATGACCTTTCAATGTAACCTCATCTTCTGCATCCTCAGTTTCTTTTGCTCAAGGCCTTCAGTTTTCTGTTATGTCTAACTTGAATTATCTTTAATATGGCTTGAGAACTGCAGCACATCCAAAACTGCTGAAGGAGTAAACAAGAGCTCTGGATGCTCAACATACCCAAATACCCCTTCCAGCCTTTCTCTGACATTCATATCAGATATCGGACACTATAAAAGTTCAATCTATATAAAAATAACTAAGCAGTAGTATCAGGGCATGAAAATTTGACTTGTTTCTTATAAATATATACCACACCCTCATCAAGGGCAAACTTCTATTCCTTGTGAGGTCCTACTAACAATCTCTATATATGTTTTCCTTCCAAACTCTCTCACTTCCTTGCTAGTTTTTAGTTTTGGAAATAAACAAACTGTTCTAGAGGGAAGGTGTGGAACAGCTCTGTCCTCCTGCCATTAGGCTGACTGGCTGAAGGTGACTAGAGTTGTAACCAGGGTGTGAGCTATACAGATCCTGTAATTTTCAGTCTACTTCCAAGATGAACCCATTTGATATAACACCAAGTCTATGCTAGGAAAAAAATGAAAAAGGTATTTTAAGCATATTTTCAAAGGCACCATTTGATCTTAGTCAAAAACCTGAAAAATTGCTTCAACTGGGACTTGATGTGGAACTTCTGTCCTGGTTTTTAGCTGGAACAGAGCTGGTTTCTTTTTAGTAGCTAGAATAGCACTATATTTTGGTTTCAGAATGGGATTTATTAAGAGAGACACACTGATAACATACCAACCTTTTCAATTGTTGCTGGAAGTCAAAAGACTTTGTGTTTTGCTAGTCTACGGGGTGGGGGCGAGGAATATTAAAATTAATAAGCTAGATTGGTATTTGAATATGGCAACAGGATATTCTATATCATACTATTTCATGTTCAGTATATTAATGAGGGGCTCTTCCTCTCTTGCTCTCTCTGGCTTTCGCTCGGGCTCTGGCTCTCCCGGGATTGCGGTTTCGGTTCGGGATTGTCGCTCCTCTGGGATCGTGATCTGGGAATGGGCCGGGCTTGGTTGGCAGATGCTGAGCGATTCCACTGTCTCTCACTCATTTTTATATTCTTATTATTTTAAGTTTTATTTTATTTCAATTATTAAATTGTTCTTATCTCACCCTATGAGCCTCCTTAACCTTACCCCTCCAATTCTCTCCTTTATCTCCCGCTATTCCCCTGGGGGGTGGGCAGCGGACAGAGTGAGCGAGTGGCTGTGTTTGGTTGTGAGCCAAGTGCTAGCCAAGTGAAACCACCACAACTTCTCAGACACTGGACTGTCATTCAGCCACTCAGTCTTTATTGTCCTGTTAGTGTTACTTGATATATATATTAAAAAACTTGCTTTCTAGTTTTTCTGCAAATTCAACCTTCCACCTCACATCCCTAACATAGTTAATCTAATATATTCACATTATACCTATGTAGGCATCTGTCTTATCAAATACAATGCAGAGAAAATATTTTTTAAATCCCTTTTATAGTATCTGATTGTTACTTAGATTAGGAGCTTTAAAAATCAGTAATTCAGTCAGCAGTCTTGGGAATACTGCTGTTGGGCTGGCTGTAATAGATCATTATTTCTGGAACCTACCTCCTTATGTAGAGAAAGGTTTATCGTTACAGGAAATGAAAAAGAAATTTTAAAGGCAGCCACACCACCTTTTTTATACCATTACACTAGTTTTCTGCTCTTTTCAGGTAGGTGAACTAACTTGTTCTTTCTTATGTCCACCTAAGAGTATCCGCCAGTGGCTTGACTGACTCACTGTGGGGATTTCTACTGATGACAATGGCATGTGGCCAGTCGTGACCAAATTAACTGTGCGACCTCAAAAGCCTACAGTGAGTGCTGTAAGGTTCTGTCCCCAGCCTCCCCTCCAGAGAGAAAACAGTTGTTAGCCCACCAGTGCTCATTAACTTGGAAATGTCACCACAGTGACCGAGGCTAGCATCTCCACATGGCAGAACACCGTGCAGTTCAAACATGTATTTGGAACAGGTTCAGGGACGACCTCACCGTGCGCCATTTACCAGCACAGCCATGCTCTTGGTCTTTTCAGTCCTTTTACCACAGGCTGTCTCTCTGCTATGCCTAAAGGCTTATTCCTCTGAAATGGAACTGTATTTATTTTATGTTTATTTCCTAAACATCCTACTTCTAATATTATTAAACGTTCCCTCCCAAACTTCCCTTGAAACCTTCTTGACTCCTCTCTTAAGTACACAAAAAGCAAATGGAATAACTTGTCCACACCATATTTTAAACTTTCTACTCAGAATAGACAAGTCACTCTCTAGATTTTCCTACAAAAGATTTTAGGGAGAAATAAATTATACCAGATTATATTCCACTTGTAAACCATATTTGAACATTAGCCTCCAGATGGGAAAGGTCAGGATTGTACATTAACCCTTTGAACTACATATCCCCTTTGAAAGATTAAAGTTTGGCAATAAATGGACCCACGAGTTTTTGAATTATTTTGCATTTAAATAATGGATTTCTTATTTTCATCTATCATTAACCTAATTGATCTCATTTAAACACGCAAATTGTGGCACTGAACTTCCATGTTCACACATATAATTTTTACTGTTTACAGTAACTTTCCTTTATGTTTCTTTTGTTTCAAACATTCACTAATATGAAAAGCTTAAACAAGATAATTTTACTTATTAATACAGTGTTTACATAATTATTGAGCTAAATAATTAAAAATAATAACTTATTTAATTTTCATTCAATATGAAGAGTTGTACACATACTGAAGCTGTATCTTTAAATTTGCATTCTTTGCTCCTAAAGCTTGGGTACTGCTTAACTCCTGGGGAGTTCTGGCAGACATACCTCAAGTAATAAAAAATAAAATAAAATTTTTTAAAAATTTAAATAGATAATCCTGAGGCTAAGGAAAAATGGAGATAACTCATGCCAAAAAGCAAGAGCAAAAAGGATTTTTTAAGCACAAAGCTGGGGAAAATAACGAAAGTAAAAAGAAAGCAGAACACTAAAAGAAAATAAAAATCTATGTCTTAGCTGAATAGCTTCAAAAAGACAAATGGTCTGCCTCAGCCACGCAGTTGAAAGAAAATGAAGGTGTGACACTTATTTTACCTACTTACAGCACAGAAGGACCACTATGTTGGACACAGGGAAAACTGTCCCTCTCCCCTCATGCTTTATCACAGCTAAAAGATGTCCCATTCTGTGGCCTTTTCCATGGGCACACATCTGCCCCTTCTGAGCCACGAAAAGACTGCAAGTCTATGGTTGAGATAGTCACTCTGAACAGCCACCCAAGATATTTAAAACATAATTAAATTCATTAGAATTAAATATTAAGATTTAAGGAATATTTTTTTTTTTCCTCCAAATACTGCTCTGATGTGCAACTGTTAAGTGTTTTAGGCTTTCTCCAAAGACAAAGAGTTTAGTGGTCAGCTTATGCACGACCCTTTGCTTGCCTTTTTTATAATGCCTTATTTCATAGATTACTATATTATAATACATATACTATTTCATATCTTAGATTTTCACATATTTTCATATCTTATATATTCACACACACATACACACGTATATTTAATATATTTCCACTTATTTTTGTTCAGAATGTTTCATTGTAGAAACTGTGTTCCAACAAAAACTTGAAAACAACCAAGTGAAAATATGGGGTTAAAGTCTCTTAGTGAGCACCAGGTAACGTAGCTCTTTGATAAAATTACTCTGCTTTACACCAGGAGAAATTCTAACCCCATCCTCTTGTCAGAGAACCCTCCATTTGTTCATACATCAGGAATCACAGTAGCAGGCTGTTGTTACACACACACACACACAATTTTCTACATGGCTGCACAAGCGCATTGCTGATTTGCTGATCTGGAGTCTGCTGCATTCCAGACATTTTGTTTACTTAATTCAAAATCAATAAGTTTATTTCCCGGACAATAGCCAACATTCTCTTGGAATAGCTGCTTCATCTGAAAGTCAAGTTTGGACGTTCATTGCAAAAGAATCTAATAAGAGCCCACAAATGAAGGAACAGCCTGTTACACAAACGTTGTTGGAGCAGCCCGTAGAAGCAAGTTACCTGATGGCTATAGACTTGTCAGACTGACAATTCACTGCACGTCTGTTTCTGCCAATATAAAATTTACTCAAAAATTGTCTCTCTAGACACTTCTTTACATAACACATATTTAGCTTATTAGTGCTGTCATTTGGGAGTGTGGTCAGCTTTTGAGCAAAAAATCTCGCCGAGTCCGTTAGCACGGATCATATCACAGCTGCCATTTTAGAACCACTATGATTAGGTTTGAAGTTCAAATGATTTGATTTCACTTTAAAGCTTCAAAAACAGCCTCTGGGGTAGACTTACACAATTAATTTTTACTGAGGTCTGCCGGGTAATTTACTGTAGTCAGAGAATCTTCACTAAGGTAAGGTAATTACCACTGGCTAATTTTATGGCATGCTGTTCAGTAGGATGCAACGTGTTGGCTGGCTTTTGGTCAGATAAGACCTGGAGGAAAGTGAAGATGCTGCTTCTGGGAAACAACATTGATGGGGGGATGAGCAGAATTCACTCATTTGCCAGATGTGGACCAGAAGTTGTACTTGACCTCAAAATGTCTTTTCAGGAGTGTGCATGAGGACTTACAGTGTAATCTCATAAATATTGTACTGAGAAGCTTTCAAAATTAAAGTACTGCACCTGTGATTCTTTAATACAGGAACAAAGAATGCATTCTGCATTTAGTTTGAATGCAGTTGTAAACAATGAAACTAAATATCCCTTTGAGATTTCCATTTATCACTTACAAGAAGCATTTCCTAATAATCAGTGGCAGCTAGGCTGACAAGCAAACTTCAGAGTAAGGCCACAGGGGATACAAGTCTATTTTAGGTTTCCTGTTGACAGTAAGGGTCAGAGGAAAAATAAACTCAGCAAGCAGTGTCGTGCTACCACAAACCTCTGCTGGCCAAGCAGAAACTAAATTACAGCCAAACCTTTCAGTGCGACAGAAAGACTTGGGCGATTGGGCTGCCCTGCACTGCACAGAGCATGACACAGATGAACAGGATTGAGTACAAGTGAGACACAACATCAATTAGTGATAAATAAAGCTCAAATGATTGGAGGAGCTAATTATCCCACAGTCTGGAGTGGGGTTGTAGTATGCTTACCCCAACAGCATCCTTATTATTTTAATACTTGAAGTCTGCAAAATTAATCTGGAAAGCCCTGTGAAAACAAGGACTGATCATGGTCTCCTTCAAGATATCCTTCTTTTGGTCAAGCTATAAATAATAGAGGTAATGTCTACTTCTGGATCTAACCATTAAAATAAACAAGAAAAAGAGCAGCAGGAGGACTCAGACATTATTTCTATTACATACACACATATATATTAAAAGAAAATAAAAACTTTTTTTATCTTAAAAGTTTAGTTCTAAACTTCATGTAATGCTACTGGGGAAAGCTGATTTGATTGCTCTATTGCACTAATAAAACCCAAGATTTGCGTAAGGGGAAGAAGAGAGGAGAAAGAATATTCAATATCGAGATTGCCTCTGATGGCATTACCGGCTTTCCTTTTGTTGCGTTTACTTCCTATTAAAGCTGATGATAAAAGCAGCTGTGTGGACTCAGAAGCACCTCAATCTACATCTCTCCATGGACTCATTACAAATATCTCTTTCATATATAGTCTCATCGCCTAGGGCAGATTTAATTTTATTCTATCTTTCACTAGGCATAAATAAAAACCTGTCATTCCAACCAGGGTGTTGCTTTCCTTTTTCTCTACCTATCATCCATTGGATGGAAACACAATCCTGTAATTCCTACTGTTCTGTTTTCATTTTCTTTGCTTTTTTTTGTTTTGATGAAGCCACAAATGTTTTGTCCATTGTCAAGTGGTAGTTGCTTGAAACAAAGAAGACTTTTTTTACTTTCAAGCATAATTATACAGGACAGAAATGGCTGACAATTTATTATTGCCCTTTTTCCTAACTTGTGATGATACACTGATCATTCATAAGGAACATCCATGTCCCACAGGTAAAATTCTTCAGATTTTAGGAAGGTGTTTAAAAACCAAGTGCAGTTCTAGTGGGTGATGCCCAATCATTGTGCATCCATTCTCTCCTAAACTAATGCTTATTTGTGCTGTTCTGTTTGACCATTTTAAGGTACTTGCTTATCATTTTCCCACAGCTCTCTGCTCATCTGAAATACCCTTGGGACATTCAAGACAAGTACCCTAGGGAGCAATGACACACTTAGTTGGTTGTGATTTCAGAGCCTACAATATGTCAGACTAACAAATTCTCCTGACTTTTCTCATGGGGTCCCACAATTCATCTGTTTTGTCAGCACTATTTTTGAACTGCTGTCAGGTGGCACTGAAGATATATCAGGTCAGCTCACATTGGGTCCTGTGAGCGTGCTTCTCATTCATACAAACAGGATGTCTCTTAGATGTCTGAAGTCTTATGGATTGATGGAACACAGCCAGCAGCTTCCAGTGACTGCAGGAATACCCACAACGATGTAGAGCAACACCAGAAGAATAAAATCAAGGGGCCCAGTTCCAGTGTTATGTACTCCATGATGACTCTGGCAAATCATCTTTCTTCTCTTTTTCATTCAAGGCTCCAGGCTGAATCACATTCTTAGTTCCCTGAACCGCCTTCTCTTTTTCCTTTAGAAACTTGCCCAGTGTAAGTGAATATGTTGACCATGGAGATGTACACGTTAAGGAAAGGGACAGTAATAGCCTCCTCTTAGTCTCCTTGTCACCACTAATAAAATACAGCTTGCCTCATGGTTTAAATGCCATTTTCACCCCCTTTTTTAAACTTGAGTTACTTCTTTTGGCACATTTCTCACTTATCTTTCCATGTATAATGACTCTATACTAGTGCTGGAGAGTATTAAATTGATAGGTGGAAAATTAATGGAGCAAGCAGGAACGATAGAGAATAATTACTTGTGCATTGTGGCTTTTGATAAGTTGGCAGTCGCAGGGGGCAGTGACAAAAAGCACATTAGTAGTTGTAAATGCCCTGTGCATTTTGTCCTTGTTAGAGAACTTCAGTGAACCCACAGAAGAGAGAGAAGGGTCTTGTTCAAAACATGAAGCAACAGGCCTAGAGGAAGATGGACCCTACTGCTATTTAGCAGAGAAGTGTCTTGCTACGTAGAGTGCAAATGGGAAGGAAACAACAAACAGTCAAGAAGCTTTATATATGAGAGGCCACAGAAAGGCTTCTTTGCCTGATGAACTTATGATGCTCATGCAAACCAGAAACCTGCCTTTACCTTGAAACCCATTACACTGCAGCCACTGTGACTCAGTTTGAACCTTATGGAGCTGTCCTGCTTCTGTTTGCACTGTTCCGTTCAATTAGGTTCATCTCCCGTAGTGCCGATTGGAAGTGAAGGCACGGGCCAGCTCCTTGGCTGATGCTTGTGGGATTTGGAATTCAAGGAACTAAAGCTGTTAAGGATTCACGTCTCTAGTACAGATGCTGTTTGAACACGTTAGGGGAGGCAAGTGTTTAATAGCCATTTGGTGAAGAAAGGCTTTGATCTACCTCAGTAAAACGATGGGTAGAAGTTATTTTCAGTACATATTACTTACGGATGCTAATCCACATCCTCCTAATTTTCAGCCTTCTTTTCAGATGGCATTTTTAGCAATGATGTCAGCTTCTATGCATGGAGTACTTTTGCCATGACTGCATTTTACGTGTGCTGCAAGTCTTAGATGCTTACAGAAATAGTCCTGTTTAGAAACAAGTTATGTATGCCAGCAGTCCTTGACGTGGTATCTCTGGAACTAGCTGTGGTTACTGGAAGTTTGTCTGCTTTATGGACAAGCTTGTCTGCTTTATAATAGGACCTAGGGTAGGTCCTTTGATGACACTTAGATTACCCTAGAAACAGACCCATGAAAGGTGTCTCTCCCCTTCATTTGGAATGACAATATTTTGCAAATCCCTGTTTTTTGCAAGCTGGCAATCAAAAGTACAGCTGTTCTGGAGAAATCCAAATAGCTGTAACCTGGAGAATGTGGGTATCATGCAAGTGAATATGAAAATGTCATCTGATGGTGAAAAGGTGCTCTCCTGAGTGTCTCACAGTTTGTAAGCGAAAAAAAAACCCAAACAACTGACTGAAAGGATAACATGACTTCAGAGCAGGGCACACAGATACATAGGAATGTTCATTCAACTTCAAAAAAATACACTGTGGAAAAGATCAAGTTTCCATAAATCCTATTTGAAAAAATAAGTTAATATATAGACATACAAAACAACTGAAGACTGGATGATCTAGAGTGACATCCTATATAAACACGGCCTAAAAATAAATGCCAAAGGGTTTTTCCTCCTGGGTTTGTGTTATTAACAGCATTACACAGAGTTTCATTAGCAGGATTCGAAGTTATTGAGGTGGTCTGCTGTTAACTTTGCTTCTTTATACCCTTGTTTCAAGTTTCTAGAAAACTTTCAAGGAAACTTGCAAACCACTATGATCTTGATTTTGAAGAACTCTTTCACATTGCTACAATGATAAACAAAAAGACAAATGCTTTTCCTCTCTACCATTTCTCAAAGGAAACGAGGAACTCAGTCCCATAGTGTTTTCACTGGTAAAGCTCTCATTAAACTTTTTAGAGTTACTCCTGTAAAAACAAAACAAAAAACCCCCAACCAACCAAATACAAATTGGATAAACTGGCTAAAAGGAAAATGTTATCTATCTGCACAATACCAGAGAGTTTTATCATTTTCCCCCAACATAATCTCTGAAACAAAACAAATCTGTAAAAGCAAGCATATATAACGTGTTACTTACAGTGTATTTCTAGAACCTGCATTGCTATCTGAGGTGTAGAGTTTAGGGACTCATGATCTACTCTGCAACTTACAACTGCACCATCGTCATTGCGATCTGCTAGGAAATCCAGTGTGCTGCTGACTGTGAATGTTTTGCGATTTGCATCTTCTTCTTTTAAATATTTAACATCTGAAAGAAAAAAAAAAATAAACAAACAATTTTCTCTCCAATGTTTTTAGTCAAACATTAGACAGCTAACTTAACTATCACACTCGTTGAAGAAAACACACCTTTCATATCTGTATAAATCTCTTCAAAACAAAAGTAATGAGACTGTATTTATTTATCAGTTTGCTCTGATTGTCAGAGCAGGAGGGATATATTGTGAAAGAAAACTTCAAAACTGGTTACATGATACTGCACTCAAATGGAAACTCCTTTCATCATTCTCTCTTATATGTTTAGGTACAAATTTGATAGAAACTTTCTCTGTAGTTCGTTAGGAAAATGCAGTCTCCTCCCACCCTCACTTCCCTTAAGTAGTCACAGTGTCACTTAATATTAAATTTTCTAAGTCCATGCTTATAATCTTTCATACTAATGCAACAGATGGATATTACTGAAGCTGTGTGAACTAGGGGTTTCATGCATGTAGTCTCATTAATCCCGTGCTTACTTTATTCACTGCTTATTCTGCTGTTTGGCTGGAATTATGCTAATTTATGAATTAAACTAAATCAAAGTATAGATATGAATGGTGATGAACAACTGAATAGAGCATGTCATAGTATTTACTGCAGTCTACAGACAAGTCCCAAGAAGCCTGGAAATAAAATTACTTCAAAGAGACCTTTCACTCACTGTTTCTATCGGACTAAATTGGCCTATTGCTTTTGTGCATTTTCAGTAAAAAAATCTCTTTTGACAGTTTTCAGCTCAGATACTAGAGTGTGGGGAGCCTACAACCATGCTTAGGAAGTATTCAACCAGCTCAAGCTTAAGGTTCAAATTCAGAAAGTTTTGTGGTAGGACATACATGTTAGATCAGAACTGGCAATCCAAAAGACTGAGCATTTTATTTTAAAATTTGTAAAATAGCAACACGAGATCTTCCAACACACACTTTAGAATTGTTTTACTTGTTTGACAACTACTAATAATACTTACTGATTTTAACTAATTTCAGCAAAATAGTAGGCTTGTTACATTAATTTGTTATGAGGAAAGCTTTAAAAGATATATATACAAAGATGAACGTATATATTAAATTACACTGAGATTGCATGTCCTTTGTGTCCTAAAGAAAGGAAAAGTAAGAGGTTTCAGTTTTACAAATTATACTAAATCCCATTAGAGAAGATGACCTAAATATAATTTCCATGATATATGAATTTTAGAAAGCAAATCCTAAATGGCTTAAGCTACATCTTTTTAGATTAAAAACACTTCTGAAATCAGAAGGATGGTCTTTTTCATTGTCTCCATATAGATGAAGACACCATGTAGTTATATGATTTCCATTTTTCCCTAAGAAATTATTTCTTGCATACAAGCATTTTTCTGCCTCTTGGTTGCTAAGCTTTAAGAGATTTCAATTTCTGTCACGGTGACTATTAATATTTAGGGATCAGTAGGTGAAAGAAATATTGATCAGGGCTAAAGCAAAGTTATTATAATCAAACAACAAATGTCTTCACTAATATTTAAAGCAAACACATGAGATTTTGTTCCCAGAGTTAGGTTTCCAAATTTAATAATAAGCACCTATATAGACAGCCTTCTGTTTATAAGTAATGTACACATCCCTTGGCTTACTGACTTCAGGCAGAGGACAGACAGCTCATGAAAACATCAACAACTTTAATATCAGTGAGAGGTTGTGGATGCTTAATCCTTTAGAAAAACAAAAACAATTTCCTAAAGGGATGTTCAAAAGCCTTTCTCTAGACATCTACTGTTTGGAAGAGTTCAGCTAATTACTTCTGTAAAAAGGATGGTGATGCTGTTCTATAAACTGTTGACATCCTCATCAACAGAAACACTTAGCTTGTCCACTTTATCAGCTGTATCTTCTTAGATGTTTCTTTAGAGCAAAATGAAGGTGTGATTGTGATATACACTAACTAAATGTATCCCCACCTGGATATAAGGAGCAGTGGAAGATCAGGTACTGGGTAGGTTACTGTAAGCTAGCATTCAGAATATTTACCCAGAGTTTTTAAATGTGTCTACTGCAGTCTATTCTTTCATTTATTTTATTGCTACTCCTCTCTCTCCTAAATACCCCCTTGAAAAAAATGTTTAAAGAAAAAAAACAACCATTACAGAGGCCCTTTCTCTGGAAATCACTAGAATGAAACAGGCTGGGGGATGACTAGATAGAAAGTAAGTAGCTTTATAGAGGAGGAACTGGGGATCTTGAGAACAGGTTGAACATTAGTCAACAGTGTACATTTACAGGGCTGAAAGCTAAAAACAACTGCCCTGCATTACTAACAGCATAGCCAGCAAGTCAAGGGAAGCAGCTTCTCTTATTCAGGACTTGCATGGCTGCATCTAAAACACCAGGCCCCGTTTTGGGCTTTCCAGTACAAGAAAGATGTTGACAAACCCGAGTGGGTTCAGCCGAAAGCCACAGAGATATGCACTGACTGCAGCATATAATGTACAAGGAGAGCTTAAAACAGTTGGGTTTGCTCAGCCTGAGTAAGAGAAGACTAAAACCAGATCAAGCTGCTGTCTTCAAGTACCTAATGCACGGCCATGGAGAAGAAAATGTCAGAGTCCTCTCAGAGTTGTACAGCAAAAGTTGAGGGGCAATGAACACAAGTTACACCAAAGTAAATTATAATTATGTGTTATGAAATATCTACATATAATGAAAATTGTCCCCAATAAAGACTTTCAAATACTGAAACATCTACCCCAGATAGAATCTCTGTCCTTGGAGATTTTTCAAAATTGAATTGGAGACTGTTAGCAACCTGATCTAACCTTTGAACAGAGGTTGGACCATATGATCTTTATGGGCCAACTCTGGGCCCAGTTCTATGACTCTATCAGATAGGTGCACATATAGATATGCTCATATTAACTAATACTAGTTTGTATCTCATAAGTATAGATGTTTGATAATGAAAATAATAAATAAAAATGACAGGATGTCTATCATTCATTGTTCACTCCCAACTATCTATAAAAGCACATATATAACATCCATATAAAAACACTCATCTTTTAAAAAGACAGTTTTTCTCTTTTTACAAGGCAAATATAATTTCTGTTTGCATTTAAAATCAAGTTCTGCCATGAAATGGCCTTGTTATCAAAAAATATTCCATCTTCTTTTTAGAGGTTTATCAAGACAAAATGTTCACTGCCTCTCTGACTGCTTTGCATATACTAAACATATATAAACTAATTCAGAAAGTCTTAATCTGTTGCAACAAAATGAACTGATATTATCTTATTTATTTCTGTAGCCCAATTTTGCTGGGAAAAAAAAAAATAAAATCCATTAAAATATATTCCTGAAACAGAAATGTGATTTTTTTTACATAATACTGTTGAAATAGCATGTAACAAATTTGGTAGAAAAATAGATAATATTTTTTACAAAAATGTATTAGCTTCTCCCCTATTTTTTGCTTTTAAAAATCTCCCAGACATGTCACCAGAATGCTAACCTGCAGATTGCTTTGTTAATTCAGTGCATATATAAAAGACAGAACAGTAAAGTAAAAGACATGGTACTCAGTGCTTCACACTCGGTCTCTCTCATTACTCACACTTACTCTATCAAACAGTATTTCTTTCCCAGATGATGATTCCTTTTTTGAGTAACAGCAATGGAGCTACAATTTTAAAATGTCTTTTTCCCCTTTGGTGCCACTCTGAACTCAATGCATCATTTATATTCTTTTGCACCATGTATAATACACTGTAACACAATTGGATTTACTGGTGCTAGACAGAGGAACTCCTAACCTTTAATGTCAGCTGCATTAGCATATAATTTCATATCTATTTTCTCAGATTTATCATTTCACCTTTTACAGGGCACAAAGCTAATGTAACTTCTGCTGATGCCACTGCAAACTGGTTAGGTTATTTTATTTCTAACCTTTGTGAAATGGCAATGTGCTCTTCAGAAGACCTAGAAAACTAAACTGAAATGAATGTGTTCAGTACTTGAATTTCTGCTGGGTTTTGGGGGGCTTTTTTGTCCCCCCCTTGCCTTTTACTGTTCTTTTTCACACACCTTTGTTCCTTCCCCACTCCCTTTTTTTAAAAGAAGCATCCCTTTAGGAACTGTTGAGAAGAGCAAATTACTTAAAGAGTCAAATCACCAAATTACTTATTGGCTTCAATTACATGTCACCTGAAAGAAAAGCAAAGTTATTACACCAAGTTTTAACATAATTTTTAAAACAACGTATTTTCAGTTGTGCTGCCTTGCTGTTAGGCCAACTGCACCAGTGGTTCTCTTAAAGTATTGACATTACTTGGAGTGATTTTCAATCTTTACATGTCTTGAATATATATATTCACCCCGTCATCTTTTCTGAATGGCAGAATCTATGCTGTGCCATGTATGTTAGCTGTGCTGTTAAATTCTCCTTTTTAATTAAATTTGATGAGGTGCTACATTTCTTTCAGCTCCTCAGATTTGCCAGTAGCTGGAAAGAATAGTATTGTTTCCTCATTTTCTATCCTTGTTACAAGTGTTCATTTCAAATGATTCCAGCCTAAAATTCCTGTCTCCTTCAACACTATTCTGATTTTCATGAGAAGTCTAAAGACGCTTCTAGAACAGACTGGGTTCCTTGGACAATAAACTGTAATCTCCTTTATTTACCAATTTTATATCCCAGCTCTGGTTGTGTACATTGAACTGTAGTAGAGAACATTAAAGGAAGATTAATGAATTCTGTAATTAGTGCTGTAACTTTGCTTGAGGCATTTTATTGAGCTAACAAAATCCACAACATCAGACAAATAGGAGTCAAAGCAGATAAAAGTTGAGGGTTTTTTTTTTAAATAAAGCTACACAGAAAGGGTGGATTTTGAATCATTTATTGATCTGGTCTTAAAGCAGTATGAATACAGGTGACATGAATAAATACCAATAACTTTTCCTTTTAATTCATATACTTCATAATGGGCAACTCAGTTGGCTGTGGTAGATGTGACTAAGCTTTCTGTTATAGGAATCTCTCTCCATCCATTCACCAAAAAGGATTTTAAACTAGCACTTATGAGAATATGGACTAGAAAACAAATTTTTAAGTGAAGAACACACAAAGTGAAAGAGAAGACAGAAAAAGAAATAGTTTTTTCCTATTTCACTCTATCCTCAAAGGCAAATCCTTGCCTTCAGCTTTGGTTTCAGTCACCTGATGACTTTTCAGTTACAGTAGACTTTGTCCAACTCCTCCCAGTCCCTGTGAAGTTCTCCTCACCCCCTTTGAAGCCTATCTTCTCCCTGCTCCTCACCACACACTCTCAGCATCCTTGCCTCATCTGCAGGTTCCCAGCTGATACTCCTTCAGTTGCTACTTCTCTGCTCTTCCTCACCAGAGCAGGCTCCGTAGCTCCCCTAAGGGAAGCGCAATCTCCTGTCTCCTCCAGACCGTTCTGCCTCACCCAGCCACGTCACTTAGAGGAGTGTAACATAAAACTGACAATTGACCAAATCAGACAGATGTCATATTAGCAAAGCAAAAAGGAATGAAAAGGTAAAAAATCTGGGGTGAGTGTTACGGCTGTGATAACAATAATCCGTAAAACATTTCTCTGTGAAGCATCACAGTTGAGTTTATTGAGTTTATTATGCTGAACAGATTTCAGAGTGATTAAAAACATCAGTTTTCACCATATGAAGAAAAAATAAAGAGAAGGTCTTATGACCACTCCCATAACTTACAATCAATTTCTTAACTATGTACTATCACTGATTCATTTAATGATTAAACATGAGAAACTTGAATTAGAAAATATAATTCTAAACACCGTACAGTTTTGACAACTGGACCAAATTACATCAAAGTCCTTTTAAATACCTTTGACTTCTTTGTCGTTCTTGAACCATCTAATATCAGCTGCTGGTTTGCTACCAGATGTCTTGCAAGTTAGCTGCATCCTCTCTCCCTCCATAACTGGTGAGGTAAATCCAGTAATTTGTGGCTTCTCAGGAACACCTAACAAGCAAACAAACAAAATGTCTCTGATAGTGTCAGCTGCTGCCATGAATATATATATGACCATGTAAAGTTCACTTCTTCATAGGCTCTAAATTCTGGTAACAGAATAATTACTTCTTTGCCTTCCATCAAAATTGAATGTCAGTGAATCCTGTTTCCTCTTGCAAATAAACTGTCAATCTGAACTGTAGCTGATTCTAGAGAAGTAAAGAAAACAAAAATTATCTAGTTTTCTAAGGGAAACATTGTATTTTAAAAACTGTCTTATCTACATATATTCTGCATGCAAGTCTAGTCCGACTTGCTATTACATGGTTTAAATTGGTCTCCACAGCAAGCAGGATGACAAAGTATATTAGAAGTACAGCTGTGAAAATGAAATGTAACTGGTAACGAAAAGCTGAACTGATCTAAGTTCAGAACAGATGTTTAAGCATGAATTACGAAGATTTTAATATAAAACCCAGGGAAAAGAGAGGATGAAGATAAATACAGCAGTTACTTTATCTTCAGAGAACACATAACAAAAAAAAACCAACCCAAGTGGTATATTCACAATTCCACTGGTTATGGAGAATTCTTCAGCTGAATTCAAGTTCTTTGGAAGAGGTTGTAGGATCATGACATACTATACACAGAACATCAAATTTGTAAATAGCTGTTTTTCAATGAACCATGGAAGATTTAACAAAAAATATGAAGAGAGTTGGGAAAAATTTGATCACTACATGTATAACTCCATTTGACTTCCGAAAACACAGGAATAACTTATTGCAAAGTGATACTGATGACCATATTTTTAAAATCTCTGAAAAAGTCGTCGTTATAACTTGCATCTGCAGCACTTTGACGCATACATATCTGTGGCTAGATAAAGGGATCAGTCAGAGTAATACATCCTGTGCCCTGTATTTCACAGTTTGGTTTGTTTACATCTCTTTTCCAAAATGACAGATTATGTGCATAAAAACCAAGCATCAGTACCTATCGCATTGTACATTTCTGTAATAAATCCCCTCTTCTCTTTCAGGACAGAAAATGGAGTCTACTATAATACCTTGACACTTAAATCTTCTAATCCATAACAGAGCAGTCAATAAAGAGATTATTAGTACATAAAAAGGATAGTTTATCTGATTAAAAGATGTAATACATTTCAATGGAAAATATCCCCTTCTCATATAGAAAGTATGCCAAAAGTTTAAAATGTTACTTTGAAATAGAAAATCACAAATATAAAATGAAAAAAAAAAAAAGCTTTTTAAACCTTGCAGCTTTCTTTCTTGGGAGGTAAATAGCTGATGTTGGGAAAATTGTATTAAACCCTCTCCCAGAATTAAGTTAAAACTAAAAGGACTGTGAAAGACCAAGTTACTTTGGTTAATAAATACCAGCTAAATGGTTTTTTGTCTTTGTAATACCTTTCTATGTCTTTCTGCCATTTAAAAGGTTGAACTGGTCTACTCATCTATTGTTTAGATCATGAGATGCCTCTCTACAGAAAAGATTAACCGTAAGCAGTTGTTATTCCAGAATATTCTGCTTTGAGTGGGTATTTTTTGTCCTTAATGGCAAACTTGTGAAGATTTTTGTAAAACAGTCTCACAGGGACTCAAAGGGAGACATATTTCACATCCTATGCACAAAATCAATTCCCTGTCTGGATTAATGTGAATATTACTGGCACAGAGAACATCTTACATTAGTCCTATTAAATTCAACTGTCTGCCTCTCTACATATAAAAATAAAACAAAAAGAAAGAAAGAGTCAAGTTCAGGGACAGAAAAGGGAGAAAAGAATAAAAATCAATCTCTAAAATCATATCACCTCTTAGGTACGCAGGTGTGTTTCAATGAACTATAGCAATTTTGGCTGATTGGGCAACTGACATTCATAGAATCATATAAAGCTTCGAGCAGAAACTTTATTTCCTGGGCATCTCTCAAAATCTATTGCTTTTCTATGTGTATCTATAACCTTCGGGGAAAACAGTAGAGCATTTAGAGGATAAAGCACAAAGGACACAGCAAACCCAGTGAAAATATGCACTTTATAGGCAAAAAAGAAAGAAAGCAGAATGAGGCAAGAAAATGCACAGCTAAGGAAGAACGATAAAGCTCTAAAGCCCGTTTTGATTTCACGCTTTCTGATTTTCTCCCCTTTACCCCATATAATACATTGTTAGGAGGTGAACACATGCACCTTCTTTGCACTTCTGGTGCTTGGGATGTAGAAGTTATGTCCATTTTATGGAGCACTCATAGCATGGTATTTGTGTGCTCCCTAATTCATTATCCTGCCACAGCACAAATAGTAAGAGGCGCGTTATTTTTCAGCACAACGATACGAAACAATAAACTTCAGTGAAACAAGATCAGACATTTATATGTATCTTCTGCCAAGCTTTAGAAAAGTTCATTCTTTTAATTTGCCAAAGCCCAAGAAGTTTAACACTTGCTTCTTTTTATGCTCAGCTATTTTGTACTTACCAAGAACGGTAAGAAAAGCCTTGGAAGTTTTGACAGGCATAGTAAATAAAGAGCAGGTGTACTGCCCTTCATCCGACAGAGACACGTCACTGACACTGATACTCAGTTCATGCCATGAAGCTCGGACCAGCTCAATTCTGTTGTCCCTCAGCGCTGAAAAACAAAAATTCACATTATAAGGTAGGAAAAGGCATATTAACAAGACGTGGTATGTTATACAAGAGGCTCTATGAAGTAGCCTAGTGAAATCACACCCTAGAATACAGGGGTATGGACAAAGTTGTCTTTAGGCTTAGTAGTTTGTTTTCTCTACAAAATAAAGCACAAGAGTTCACCCAGTTTCCAGATAGTGTACTGAATGACCTTAGAAACTAAGTGATTTTAGTTACCTTTGATCTTCCTCTGAAAAAAATACATTGACTCTGATTTCTGCCCCCTAACAGCTTTGTTCAGTGCCTGAAATAACTCCTTCCTAAATACATTTTTTCCCCGTATATTTAGAAATGTGAGTGAATATTGAAAATCCTGTTTCATCTACTCACAAACTATATTTTCAATTAAGTGTAGTGTTGTGTAGCTTGCCTACAGATTTTTCTCATGTCTATTACTACTCATATTGAACTGGAATATCAGATTTCTTGAACGCTGTAAGGGTATTTCTTGTTATGAATATATTGAAAGTTCCACTTCTGCATACATATGTAATACACGTAAAGATTTTAAGTAGTTCAGTATAGTGGCTTTAGTTTTTTGATTATGACTAAAAATCCAATATTCTATCAGAAAATCCTTCCTAATAAAATTTTACTTGCATGAAACCACTGAAGGAAATTAGCAGAGAGATTTACTAAAATTCAAAATGTCATTTTAGCTAATTCTTAAAAAATTTAAATGTTTTAAAGCCTATATTTAGATTAACCCATATTTTCTATTTAAAAATAGTTGAAACATTCCCAAGCATTCCATTTCTCTGGAGTAAAGCTGTTTTGGGAATCTACATATATTAATCAAGTCTTTCCACACCATAGAAACAGTAGTATCAGAAGTAAGTAAACACCATAAATCCCCTAAGCAAACAATACAAAAGCCCATATAACTCAGAAAGTTTTGCTGCATACCTCTAGATTAAAATCTTTGACCTGGCAGTATTTGAATCTTCAGTCAGTCTATTTTCATAGTAAGTCTCTGATAGGAAAATGGGACTATGATAATTATTGGCAGAGCTGTGCTTTGGTTTGTGAGAAGCACCAAGGTGTTCAAGTCCCTGATGCTGTTCTCACTCATCTCTTTCTAAAATCCCTAGTCTTGCATTTTTCTCCTAAAATTTATATCTTCCAAGGATAAAAATGAGCTTTACTGTGGTTCTTTTGCTAAATGTAGATGTTTCCAACCCATTGCAAGGCTCTCCAAGTGCTGCCAAAACAGAAAGATTTATGCCAAAATAATCAGCTACAATGAAGATTCAGCAAAAGTGCCGTTTGAATTTGTTGTCTTCTGAGGCTACCATTCATGTTCCTTCACAGCAATCCCAGGCTGAATTTATTGGTTATTTCAGGGCAGGCCAGCTAAAGCTTGACTTAGTCTCTGCAGGGTCTGATGACTGAAAGGTGACAGCTTACGCAGACCTAACATATAGGCATGCCATGGGCTGCTCCAAGGCACATCAAAGTGACTGAGAGGGTACGTGATGGACACATTCCAAACACAACTGGGACATCTTCTGTCCAGCCACAAGAAATAAATAATTATGTATTATGTAATAGAAAATGCATATAATGATGGAAAATAGATGCAACATTAAAGCAAACAAGCAAGTAGAACAAAAGCCACAAAATTAAAAAAAAAATAATTAAAAATTAAAGGCTGTGTATATACTAAAATGGTGACACAACAGCCAAGGAAAACGAGCTCAAGAAAACAAAAAGTACATAGACACAAGCTTCTACCAACCCCGAATAGCGAGCAAAGCTGATGACTGTGGCTTTACTAGCCAAAAGCCCTCACATCAGTGAAGCTGTTCCTATTTCTGAGGAGGTAGATGGAGACTCAGAATTCATTTCTCAGCTTTTCAATTCTACTTAGATGCAAACTGAGCAGACATTAGAATTGCTGTTTATTTCACATTACAGACCTTTCAAAAGCCAATTATTTTCCAAATGACCCAGTGCTTCCAAATGGTTTGATTACCACCACAACCATATATATAATTTGGAGAAAAGCATAGGAAATTAAAAAACACCCCAACAGAAAATCCCTCAGCACCACATAATTTGAAAGCGCTGATTTTTGCCTTCCCTTAATCAGAAAATATTTAACAAATAATGCAGTGTATCATCTTACACTGTATTTTATTTTGTTTTAATTTTCAATTGCTACTGCCTCGTGATAAAGATTTATGCAGCTGTTGAAATATTTTCCTATAGATCGGGCAATGTGCAGAATTTCATGCACTAAAAAGAACTGTAATGAATTCCACTAGAGCACAAATGGTCTACAGACGATGCCAATAGCACACCATTTCCATCCTACTGGTAGAGAAAAAAATAATTGAAATACAAACCACCTGCATCAACCACATGCCTACTGCTCCCCTCTCTCATTTCCTCCCCTCCACACCTTTTTTAACCTTTGTACAATATAGAAACCTCAGCTCAGTCAATTTTTCTGGAAAACTGTTAAAAACAACCACTGATCAAGAGCTGAGATCAGATGTTACAGCCTGGAGTGGATTTTTATTGAAAGAACAGAAAGAAAAAGTTCTGTAATGGAAATACCAATGCAGAGCCTTTGCAAAAAATGCTGCCAATAGCACTGACGTAATATTTCTTCACAGGAAAGCTGTTTGTCAGAAGCATTTTTATAAGCTCTAAGTCTAAATGTAATTAATTATCTGTGCCATCAGTTACGAACCTAAATATCTGTAAGCTTTCCTGTCTACACAGACTGGAGAGCAAACCAATGTGAAAACTCTACTGCTATTGCTGAGACAAGGCACGTACGTGGAGTCTATTTAGAATCTGATTTTTAGACTTTATTCCTACACCTGTGTCTCTATCCTTATCTCTGTCTGTTCAGAAAGACACCAACTCCTCCTATGAAATTGATAGCTGCTTTGGATGCCAAACTGGTTTGTTTCCATTTTCTGTGTTAGGTCTATCTGGCTAAAAAGGTGAAGTTGTATCACAGAAAAAGTGGTTGCCCAACTGTCTTCTCCTGGCTCTCGCACCCTGCTCAGGAGGAACCTTTTGGAAGCAAATGAGCTCCTTTTCTCCAGGCTCAACAACCCAAGTTCCCTCAGCCACAAGGGAACTCATCACACTTGTGCTCCAGACCCTTCCCCAGCTCCGTTGCCCTTCTCTGGACACGCTCCAGCACCTCCATGTCCTTCTTGCAGTGAGGGGCCCAAAACTGAACCCAGCACTCGAGGTGTGGTGTAGAAATAGTTCTAGTTCCCCATGAAATTTAACAGCGAACACCAGGCTTCTCTTTCAAGTGTCTCATACTAAAGTACAGCTGCTGTATCGTGCCCAGGTGACTGTATTTACTCCTCCACTTTTTAAGAAGGTTATACTAATAGCTCCATTTGTGTTCTACAGGTAGTAGTTCTGAGTACTATCAGTTAGTTGTATTGTGGTAGGGACTAGCCAGCCTAGGTGAGCACAGAAAAGAAAGCTTTGTCCTCACTGGACGTGCACAGTTCCCTAGCCTTGCTCCTACCTCTACCTGCTTCTTCAGAACCTTCTCTGGAAGCTCTTCCTTTTTTTCCATTTCACTTTGTGAGAAGCCCAACAGACCTTTCTGACCTGTTCCTGGGGATTTTCACCTTCATCGCTGAATCATTACCTTCTCAATAGTTTGCATACTGACATTTTTGCATGATATAGTGATGTTAGAAAAAAATGATAAAGAGCAGAATATGTATTTGACTTCTGGGAAATACCCCTGTGCCAAAACACTAACAAAGAATACCACCACCACTGATGTCTCCTTCCTGGATTCTTATGTTGTAAGCACTTATAAAAAAGCCATAAAATGCAACAAGAAATATAACTGCATAGTAAATTCCAGTATGCCCCGAGTACATTATACCAGTTTTCTGTAATTCCCTGGCACATATGATGTAGTTAATTTGCAAGGTATGAAATAATTATGCATAAAACACTTGCTCCTAAGCAGACACACTTCATTTATTTTACCTGTCACTCTCTTTTTCTGCAGAAAAGATTTCCTTTCAGAATGTTTTCTGACACAGAAACAAGCAACCTTGAAAATTTCCATAGTTTAGATTATTATGAGAAAAAGGTACAGTAATATATTACAGCTGCATTAATTAGCAATTGCTGAGACTGATGACCATTGCGATAAACTGGTCTCCTTGTTCACAGTCACAAAAAGCTGTACTTTATTTTTTGCACCAAATAATATAATGATCATATGTAGTCATGCAGTAAAATCTTGCAATGGGAAGCAGATCAAAGAGAGAAAGGACACAGAAATTCACACTGTCATGGAAAATATATTCATACTTCATAATGGGTGGAAAAGGCAGTTGGACCTGTTAGATGTAGTAGCCAGAGAGCTACTTTATTTCTGTAAAATGACTACTTTTTACTAGTATTTTGTGTTCTCTATTTGAAGAATGGGTAAAAAAACAACAAAAAAGCCTGAATCCTCCAGAGTAATTTTCAGATGCTTTGACAATACTAAGTTGACATATGCTGCCATCCTGGAATTCACACAACAAAATTTTCCTCCTTATGTTAGAGTTGTTCCCTCTGTCATGGGAATAATGTAACCATTAGTTGGAACCAGAAATATTTCTGATACTCTACAGGTCATGCTAAACCCCCAGAAACTTAATACTTGTGAAACTGAAACCAGCCGTCTGATTTCCAGATTCCAAGTTTCTGAATGCAGTACCATCATCAAATCTGAAACAGATTTCAAGGGATTTATATTTTGTTTCTGGATATATTTAGATATCCTCTAAAAGAACTTTTGCTTTTTTTCTAATTAATTCAATATACCAAGATGCCCATAGGGATGATCTACAGCGCTCACCAATAGTTGTGCAACAAAATCTGACAGGCCACAGACCACCAACACCAGCAGGGAAAGAAAGAAAGAGACAGAAGGGGATTAAATGGAAAAAAGAAACTATTACTGTTATTCTGTGTCTAGTCTTCTCAGCCTTCAAACTCCTCCCCAAAATATTTAAATTTTCTTTAAAAAAATAATGTACTCGTTCATCTGTTGCTGTATTAAGAGTCTGCCCATTCCCAGCTGATACACAGTTATTCTAGAGATGCCTTACCTCTCTAGTAGGTCCTTGCTTGATATCCAAACTCCAAATATTTTAAAATGTCTCAAATTTAACATTTCTCAAAAGTATGTAGAAAGAAAATCCTTTTTCTTCCTCTTTCAATTCCAGTCATGCAATTCTATTACTTTTGTACAAAGAGGGATTCAAGGCTAGGGTGGCAGTGTGCATATTTAGTAATCACATGTTTTCTATTTCTATTTCTGCATGTGGTGAGGCCATTTTTCCCTCTCACTGGACATGAACTCCAGAACATTTAATCTCTAAAAGTATCACTTCTGCTCTTATTACTAGCTCGTCATGATTACAATAGAGTGCAAAGGCCAGAAAGACAGATGATCTCTTAATTAATCTAAAGTCATGACAGATTTCAGTACTGGGACAGAAACACTGAAATTCAGTCTACTTCTGCAGGTAATGCTCATGTAGAGGGAAAAGCACTTGGTAATACAGTAGAAGTTTCTATGCAATCTATTAGATTGGCTGACGTAGGTACTGTTGGAATCCTCTAAAGGTGACATCATTTCTAAGTAAAATTAGTGGAAATAACAAAAACTGAAGGTCACAATACTGCAGACAGATCTTTGGCTAATCAGCTATGGAGCAGTATTCTGGCCAATTTGCAGATACATTATGGGTTTTTTTTTTTCCCCATTAGGAAAGTGATTAGTAACACAGATGAGTTCAAACAGACATTCCAAGCAGCATCTTTCACAGTTTTGTCTCACTCAGATGCTGTGGATACTTCAACCTCACTGAATTTTGCAACCCATTCATGTACTTAATAAATTCAGGGCACCACTGAGTTTTGTAGAAGGTCCTAAGTAAGGTTTTTGAAATGGAAGAACAGCATAACAGTCCTTGGAGATTAGTTTTACTTTCATTCCAATGCGTTTCTATTTGTCTTTGAACCCTTCTAAGGTACTTGGTAATCAAAAGGAAGACACAACAGGGTCAATAGGAATATACTTCTTCTCCCTCTAATCATCTGGTCATCTTCTCCTTCCTGTTCTGGCTTGCAATCAAATAAGAAAAAGACTAGATTGTTTTCAGCTGAGAAATGCTGCTGAAATAGTTGATTAGCTTATTTAGAGAAAAATGTTCAACAGAGAGCTGCTTTCTCCTTTTTATATTGTTCAGATTTTTTGCACGTTGGATAACAGATATGTCAAGGTCTACTGCAAACTCCCTTCATTAGAAGAGGTGCTGACAGTCTCACTAACAGAGGCACCTTCTCTGTGCTTCTTTGCTGCCTTAAAAAGGCCAAAGAACTGGGGACCTAGAACCTGTCCATACAATGTTATCTATTATTTATCAGATCATTATCAGGTATTTAACGAACAGCCTTAGATGCTCATGAGGAAAATCCAAACAGCAAGGTAATTTCTTCAGTGAAACAACCACAGTTCTCTGTTTCCTGCAATCTGGATAAAACAAAACCTGTTGAAGGTGACTTACAATGACTTATAATCTCGAACACATCTGCTAAGTGAGGTTTCTCCAACTATTGCCAACTGGCAAAGGAAGGACAGGATGATGACGTGCCCTTCATGAATGGAATAAATATGGTAAAACCTTCCTGCATGCCAGATTCTCTGCACTGAGCTACATATTCCCTCACAATTATTTCCTGTATTCTCTTCATTTTCTCTCTTTTACAGAGCATTCAAGAATTATGGCAATATGCAAAAAGACAGGAACTTACCTTCTAGGGTGTTTATAATGCCTATTTCTGGTATTAAAGAGACACTGCACTTATGTTCTGCTTGTCTTTTGAGAATCATAAGGATTTATTGTTGTAAGAAGGTCTAAGGGCTGCCTTGCTTTCAAATAAGACATTTAGGTTTCAAATCCTTCCAGAACATACAGGTTTTGAACTATGAAGATGCTTTATCATTTTATTGTTTAACTGTACCTCCAAAAAATAAAGCAAAAATCACATTAGTCAAGATGAAATGTTGTCTTCCAAGGTCTGTTCATCTGGTTCCTTCTGCGATGGGGAATTACAAGATTTCCTATTATACTAATGCAACTGGATATGTGCCACAGCACGGTAGCCTAGAAAATCTTTTAAAAAATTATACTTCTCAAATATGCAGCTGCAAAAATTAAAATTGCAAAATAATCTGGCAAGGTTAGAAATGGACAGATTCAAAATAAATGAGATTCAACAGATAAAAGTAATTGGTAGAAATGATAATCTAATGAAATCTCCAACACCAAGTTGGAGACTGATATTTTGGAAGTAGTAATGCAGGAAAGAAGCCCTGAGGATTACAGAGGAAATTATTTAACTGTATGTTCAAATGTAGCACAACTCTAAAAACATGAATCCTATTCTGGCTTGTACTGATACTGGCAATTATAGGAAAAGGAAAAAAATAATGCTACACTATTCCAAAATTGCATACATCACACTGTGCCATACATTGTAAATTACAGATAGAAACAGGCTCGCGGTTGGGAAGGTATTTTCTGAAGGTCTACCAATGGAATTCTACTGCATAAGTAATACTACAAAAATGAAAATAATACAATGGAGAATTGTAATAATAGTCCACACCTACCTAAGAAAATATCAATAGAAATTAAAAAAAAAACAAAAAAACTCTTTCTACAATTTTGAAGGTAATACTGAAAACACCAAACTATGTTTCAGGCTGAACAAGAGGTCATTGTAGGTGAGAAATATGAGATAATGACATTACTGAAGTAGAAGGAATAAATAAATACTAATCCTCTTGCAAACTAAACCAAAGATACACAGATTTCCAAGCTTGTTCTTCTGTGAAGACCAGACCAGGCAATTTCTTCTCATGCTACTGATGTTGATATTAATCATTGTGTTAACAGTACTTTAATGATTCCTGACCAAGGCAGAGCTCAGCTTGTTTAGGTATTAAAAACTGTCTAGCCAAACAGCACAGAGCTTTACCAAGACAGTCTACATATTTTAAAGAACATCAGTTACAGATCACTCACATTTTACTCTTCGAGAGCCAGCCTTTTACAGTCACTGCAGGTGACCCTTGTGCACTAGCTCTAGTCAGCTTTGGATGCAAGGAATCCTAAAAGGGTAGGGAACATAGAACAACTCAGCCAAATTTTACAATCTTAGCACTGCTGGAAATCCAGCTTCTCCTCAAACCTGCCCAGGTCCAAAATGTTTTTCATATGTGTCTGCAGCTGACCATGTCTTAAGGAAGCTGCAGATCTGAATTATCCCTGTATTTCTCTAACCTTGTCAATGTTGGCATAGTTCTGCTCATTCACCAGCTAAACTTAATGATCCCATCACACTGAAAATGTTTTTAGTGGCACAAATGAATAATACTCAATGTAAAGTCATATTTAAGGTATTGCTTCACATTTCCTGAAAAGTTAGTCTTCTAATTTCTAAATTGTGTGGTCATGTTCAAACATATTCTCTCAGGAAAATCTGGAGAGACTTTCTCACTTACTAATGATCCAAGAGATCTCTCTCTAAGTGAGAACAGCTATGAGATGCCTCTGTTCTTTCTGTACTTCTTGATCATTCACATAGATACATGAATTAACATCATTCTTCCTGTAGCAGATGGCTACGTTGCCTAGATGTAGAGTAGAAATGCTCATTCATCCTGACTACATGAAGAAGTCAGACTCCCTAAACTCCTGCTGCAGTTAGCGGAGCAAGGCAGCTTCCTCCAGAGGCCAATTAAGAACAAGTCATTGCCTTGAAAATACTATAGAATGTGAACAAAACAACAAAGAAATCATCAATCGTTGATGAGTGTATCTGCAATCAATCTACCAATTGATTCCAGTATCGAGGTAGAGTCAAACACTAACGTATATGTCAATACAGAAGATATTAGTGGTGTTAGCAATGACTCGCAGATCTCACTATTAAGGGAATCAAAATATGGAACAAAGTATCAGGAAAGATCTGAGATCAGTTAGTGCAATTCCAGAGAGGATTCTCAGAAAGCTCTTTGGTGCTTTTAACATCTTTTATGATAAAGTCCTTTAAAGTTTTATGACGTTTCTCATATAGCCTAGCAGCAGACAATCTGCCTCTGAACCATTAGTACACATACGATTCCTCTTCTGCGGGATTTGCCTTAGTTTTCCAGATGTAGGTGTGCTTTGCAGGAAACTATTAGTGAGAAACAGTGATGCAAACAGATAATTAAGGGATTGGAGCACCTCTCATAACAAGGAGAGGCTGAGAGACTTGGGATTGTTTAGCATGAAGAAGCAGCAAATAATGAACTCAATCCAAATTCAAAAGACAAATTTGGCCGCAGAACTTTCTAGACCTCTAATTTTCTGAAGAACCTCCTCTAACTGGACATAATTGGAGAAGAAAGTTGGACTAGGTGACCTCCAGAGGTCCTTTCCAATGTGAAACATTCTATGATCTTGTGATTGTTTTGGGGGTAAAGAATCTGCATATCATAAAATTCAGGAACATGACCAAACCTGAAACACCAACAAAATATCTTTGGTGGATATTCATAAAGATTAATATTATTTAGCTTTTCCTAAGCGATTTTCTCCCTCATGAAGGGTTCCGATTTGAGTCCTTCAGAAGAGGGTCCCTGTCTCTCCCTTTTACATTCAATGAAGAAAAATAAAAGAGAGAAAGAGAAAACTTAGCTTTTCTAGGCTACACCTAGTTTTTGCAAACATGCTTCTTGTGCAGCTATATTCCAAGAACGTGCTGACCTCACAAGTGCAGCAATAAATATTTGGAGTCCAGGGTGGTGGCCAGATATATTCACCAAGTACTATGGAATATCGTTTGGAAGAATAAAACAAAGATTTGACATACAGTGGCATGCTAAGTACTGATAGCTGCACTGAATAAAAACTCTACTACGAATAAATGTGTTATTTAACAAACAGTAGGAACTGACAGTAATAGATGTGTGGAATCATGCTGCCATTGGTAGCATTCAACCCCAATATCTGACATTTTCAGGGCCATTCACATACACCAGATATATTTGAGTATACCACAAGAAACTTGTCCCTGCTTAACTTACATAAAAAACTGCTGAATGCATCCTGGCTTTTTCATTTAAACATTTATTGCAGGCATTTTCTCTTTTAATTGTTGGGGAAAAATATTCTTCTGCTTGTTTCCTTCTTCAGTTCAAATTGTAGTAGTAGGTAAAGGATTGAAGACATCAATTTGAAATGGAAATATATAGAGGAACTACCATTTACAGCTGCATAGTTAGGGAATGCTACTTACCCTTCACACTTGCAACAGATAATTAGTACTATGGGTTCTCATCGTGCACTTTTCTTAACAGGTATAGTCTGAAGACTCACTAGGAAACCACCATAACTAACCTGTCTTCAGTTTATTACTTTTGAAGGATAGATTTGTATAGCATGATTGTCATACAAAATTAAATATTTAATAATTAAAAACTGTAAGGGCTTGTCCCAATGCTAACTGCTTTTTGTGGCTATTTTTAATAGACTGTAAATCACTTAAGTATTGGAGATGCAGTCTAAGAAGAATTTCTGAATTTGCTGTGTACTACTGAATTGTCTATAACGGATCAAGAGTGACCTCCAGTTCTGCTTCACAAGCTGGCTGAGACATGGCACAAGCAAAGCTGGTATTTGGCCTTCAGGGCGGTGAATGTTACTGTCCTCTTTCTTGGGCTCATCGACAAAGTGCCCGTCAAAGGACATTAATTGCACATTTGGATTATAATATGTTCACAGCATCAGATGTAATAAAGAGTGCTGCAGTAACAATCTGCAACACTGGACACATGAATGTTTTTGGTACCTTAGTTATCATATCCCATTTTTAATCATACTGTGTCCTTGATTCCTCCTTCTCTCCCCTCTCTTCACTTCAGAGTTGATTCACTTAACTCCTTTGTATCTATTATTCAACTACTTTTTCCTCTTCTCCAGGCTTAAGATACAAGACCTCTATTTTAAAAAGTATTTAGGAAAAAACCCCTGTTGTCTATTCACCTAAATCTCCTTTCTCATCCTACTCAACTCCTAGCAGATGCAACAGCTGGAAAAATTGCAGATATCAAACCCACTTCCTCTGGTACACAATGACATTTTAACACTACTACTTTCAATAAAAGCAACGTTCCTTCTTCTGTTTTCCATTCTGCTTGCAAACTCTGTTTGCCAAGTTTGATGCTTTCTTCAGATCCTCCTCTTGCCCTTCTTTAATCAGGGTGTTTCCAAATACTTCAACCAGAACTTACTAAATTAAATTTTATATTTAATTTCTTTCCTCTATAACAGCCTTTCATATATTCAGTATATGTTTGGCTTCCAAGAGACAGTATTTGTCCTGCTTCACTGATCCCACCCTTTCCATATTCTTTATTCCTTTTACTCTTCATCTTCCTTCCCCCTTTTTCTTTGAAATCCTTCCTGACTGCACAGATATGTGGGTGTTGCCAGTCCTTGGAATAAACTGTCTTTAACTCCACTTGTTGCTCCATCTTGTCTCTCCTTCTTCTCCCCCTCAATCTTTAATTGATAAAAAAAATAAATAAATCTGTTGGCATCCCTCTTAGTAACACTTTTCCCATTTTCTGTAGTAAATACTTTTGCTTTCTCTGTGTGATAGCTAATTACTCTATCAGGATGAGGCTGCTAAAAGAAATTAGAAAATAAGAATGGCCTAAAACAATTGCATATGAAATATACACTGGGAATACTGATTAGTAACTCTTTAAAAGGGGAGAGTACATAAAATTAATTTATTTATTTGTATTTCCACATATAAACTCCACAGTACACTTTATCTTTTCTGTAACAGAAGTGCAAAGATGGAACAACTGCAAATTTAAATTATTTCAAACTTATCAGCATCCTGAGCTGTATTAGGAAGATCTTTGCCAGCGGGTCCAAGAAGATGATCCTTTACCTCTGCTTAGCACTTGTAAAGCCACACCTTGTGTGTCCAGCTCTGAGCAAACCCAGTACCAGAGAGACAGGGACATACTGGAGCGAGTACAACAAAGGCAATTAAGGGACTAGAACATCTGTTATATGAGAAGAGTGTGAGCGCTGGGACTGCTCACCCTGGAGAAGAGAAGTCAGGAAATCTCATCAATGCTTAGAAATATCTGATGAGGGGAGCAGAGAAGATGGAGCCAGGCACTTCTCAGTAGTGCACACTGACTGGCCAAGAGGCAATGGGCACAAATTGAAATGCAGGAAATTCAACTTAAGCATAGAAAAATCCATTTTACTGTGAGGGTGGGCTCTAGCTGACCCAGCTTGATCAGGGTGGTTGGTCCACGTGATCTCCAGAGGTCCCTTCCAACTTCAGCTATTCTATGATTCTCTGATTCATCCAGCTTTTACCTGTATCATAATACTCCAGAAAAATAAAACAAACAAAAAAATGTTTTCAAGCATTCCTCTCCTCCTTTTTGGCTTTAAATGGTTTTCTTGCACTTAACAACTGATATCCCGAGTAGCACTCTGCCAACCTGTAGTGAAGACAACTGTTTGAGGACTATCCATCCATAGAGATAAGTCTTACCTGGTGCTGTTAAAATGTTGACAGACTAATGTGATGTTCTCTGGAAATGAGAGCTGTGCCCTCCTATGAACACATCTTTTCCCAGAACAACAAGTAATTTAAAAACCTTTGATTGCATCATTGAAAATGTTTCCAGTTAGAACAACACAAAGGGAGGAGCTGGAAAGAAGGGAGCCTGCCAGAGATGCGTGGTGATTACCTAGGGATGAGGTCTCACATGCTCCAGGGTTCTGTCATTGAAAATGTTTCCAGTTAGAACAACACAACGGGAGGAGCTGGAAAAAAGGGAGCCTGCCAGAGATGTGTGGTGAGTACCTAGGGATGAGGTCTCACAGGCTCCAGGGTTCTGCTCTAGGTGGTTGTGATCTCCTCTCAGCTGCTTCTACTACTTGTAGGATACCACAAGCTTGAGCCCCCAAGAAAAGTTTTGCATCAACACTGAATTACACATCATGGTCAGAAATAATAACAACAGCAGCAGCATTTTGGAAGCTCTGGAAACAGATTCTCAGGGTTATTGAAAAGTCCAACAAATTACCTCTCTACCTAGGGTTAATTTCCTCATCGAGAAAAGATGTTACTGCTAGCTAGAAATTGAAAATGTTTCCTCCTCAGACCAGCAATCCCATGGTGTTATCAGGATTCAGCTGGAGCCAAAGAAATCTATCTAAGATAATCCCTAGTAGACAAAAAAAAAAATGAGTTCTATAATCCAGTTATTAAGGGTGAAGTCATGAAGTACCTGCAAATGCTGACTTACTGAATATGCTTTTGAACCCTCTATGCTTGATAGACAAGAATCATACTGGATTACTTTATTTCGTACTGGATTACTTTATTTCGTACTGGATTACTTTACTTCCAAGAGGTCCATTCTGAGAACAGGAGAGAAAAAAAATAATCAAAAAGTCAAATCAAATCATGCAGCGCTTATTAACCCTCAATTAAAAATCAGAATTAAAAAAATAACAATAGTTTCGTAAAAAAATGCTCAGAGCTGATACTTTCTCTAGTGTTTCCTAGATTCAAAACTTTATTTGCAGGTTTAATTTTCTCTAGTTGAATTCTGGAAAGTATCATCAAACAGTGATAGATTAAAACAAAATAAAACAATTCCCCACCAACACCAAAACTAAAAAAAAAAGAAAAAAAAAAAAGAATGATCAAACAGTTCTAGCACAGAAAACTCCAATCCTATCCTATCAATTTAAGATTACCAGCAGATTTCATTTCACAGCCAGGCAGAGGAGGGTAATCAGTTACATGGATTAATACTAACTCAAAGGAACTGTAAAGTTCTGTAGGAGACCATGGGGAAGCTCCTCCTGTAAAATCTAGATCATGAGCTTTACACCAATAATTAGCAGAGTCTGCAACCAGGTTGATCTCCAGGGGACAAAGACAAAATGAAATCCTCATATGCAAATCTGTCTTCCTAATTCCACCATCAGACATAAAACATTAAGTGGATTAAAGCTAAAAAAAGGCAGGGAGGGAAGGGGGGAAGCCTTTGTCTCCCTCAATAGCACTTCAGAGGATAAAGTTCCTTGGAGACTGCTTAAATTCCGAGAAAGAAGGAGGAGAAAAAACTGGGGAACTACATCACATCTGGCCCCAGCATGTCTATGTAGATCCAAGACAGACAGCTACAGATGAGCCCAGATGAAACATTACTGACTCTGACAAAGTAGGATGGGAATGATGATTACACTGCTCTGCAATGTGAATTGCTGCAGCCAAAGTGATGTCCTGAATCATTCCACGAATGTAGTTGCTGATGATCCATTTTAAAATTAAAGATATATTGTTCCCTGTGAAAATGAAATCAAAGACTTGACTCTGATCTCCCCCATTATGGAACAAATCAGATAATGTAAATCAAGTGTCATCTTTTAAGGTGATCCCTACTGGAATAAATTTGGCAGCTGAGACAGACATGTCAAAAAACCACTACAACCGTACCCAGGAAGCTCACAGGCACTCTGCACCGTCATTTGGCTTCTGATATTTCTGTCAGTTTCTTAAGGAACAGTACCTAGCTCTAGTTGTGAGTGAACTTTCCACATAAAACTATAGCAAACATCAGAAACATGAATCCCAGTGCCTAAGGAAAACCTTCGGGCGCTGCTGAAATCCTTCAATTATGCAATGACAACTACCCAGCCATGTTGCTGAGCTCAAGGCTCCCAGAATGTACAAATACCGAAGGGAACCAAAGACCTGAATCCTCCTGGGTCACTGAGCTGCACAGCGGGTGGGGTGTAGATCCTGTGTCTGCACGAGGGCAATTCACAAACAAGGTGATCCTCCCCTTATTTCACCCATGAGCTCACCCACTAGACATCCTGAGTCACTTGTTCGATCTCCTCTTGCACGAGTGGTGTAGGCAAACTGTGATTCTCCAGAACCTACCTATTCACTGTCACCCTCAAGCTTCTGGTTAGAGAGCCCTGCTCAGAAAGGGCAGATCCCAGAATTTCCAACTCACATGACCATCTGCATGCCCTTGCCACTGGACTTCTGGACATTTGCTATTTAAAGTTTCCATTGAAACTGTCCTACTTTGTATGAATAGACATTACACACACATAAATCTAAAAAAAAATACTAATTGAAGCAAACACATGAACAATATTTTCCTGAGTTTCCTACCCACTAGTTCATCTTTTTTCTGCTTCCTACTGTGAATATTTGCAGTGGAATAGCTTCAGTAAATGAAGGTGTGAGCAAAGTCATTAAGAAAGTACCGTGGTCAGATGGTTAGGACATTCTCTGAGAAGGTTGGTAGACCAAAGGTCTTACTACTGGTTTGTGTTAGAGACTGTGGCAGTTAAAGAACTTGTCCCTTCCTTACCCATCCCACTAGCAGTGACTGCTTTAACCACCTGGCCACCCGCTAGACTGAGCAGCTTCTTCTCTGTTCTTCCATTTGTGTCTTTGTTTCAGTGTGAGGAAGACCTGACCTGGTTTAAGTGCCACCTTTTTTAGAGAAGTGGACAATCTCAAGAAGCACTAAATACCTCCCTTGGCCTGAGGCTGCTTGTCCACGCTCTATTTCCACTCATTAGGGTCTCCTAATGTTTAGCTACAAATCTTCTGCTTCAGCTTGCTGTCTTTGGAGAACCCCACTCTTAATTTATCTTGCTCTCTCCAGACATTTCTCAGACAGCTTGAACACATAATTTGATGCAGACATTTCCTGTAGGTACACGTGCCTTTTTGTGGAACCAGTCTACTGCTTCCCTAGTGGGGAAACACTGTTGTTTTCCTTAAACAATCACACGTTAAAAAGTCACTAACAAAAGCCAAGTGTTGACTCTTCAACCTCCCACCACACCTATATTTGACTATTTTCAAAAGCCAAACACCAGGTGAGATTCTCTTTTATTTCATCATATAATAAATCATATCATTAAAGTTAGGTACTGGGCACTAGTTATAAACACACAGTGCCAAAGTCTATACAGATTCCAGAAGACAGGTGTATGTAATGAACTTATCTAAACAAAGCTTTTTTTAAAAACATCTCAGCTTTCTCATTACTTCTAATATTAATGCAATTGATGTTTGAATGTATGAGGTATGAGAAGTTCTGTATAGACTAGAACTGACTGAATGAGGAAGATGCTTATTTTTCTAATTTCTACCCTGGTGTACAGGCAAAAAAAGGGTGACATTTCCATGGCTGAAGTTAAAGACATCTCTCAGTCTGAAAAATGGATTCTAGCAACATCAACAACATACAATCTATATGGGTATGTGTATCAGCTTAGAGGAAAAAATGAGGAAAACAATCGTTAAGACAAACAGCAGACTAAACTAAACTTGACAGGCTTGAGTGATGACATAATACCCTCTTACTCCGTGATGGTGACACAAAAATGCCAAAGGACACAAAGCTGTCAGTCTTGTTGTTTATCTTCTATCTAAGACTAATAAAAGGAGGTTGGTGATTGACAGAACAGACACAGGCACAGTCCCAGGCATACAGTTTGCACTCTGTTTGAAAAATGTAGCGATGGTTTTAGGGGTGGCTTCTTCGTTATTGCCTTTTTCTGCTTTACCTTTGTGATCTTTCACAAACTTTTGATATAACTTTTTTTTTTAAAGCTATTATTGCTTTTCTAAATTCATTATTAGTAGTTATAATTGCTGATATTACAGTGCCTTAGTAATTTATTAACAGTATCAGCTTTTGGACAAGTGTCCAACTTAGTTAAAAACACAACTAAGTTTTGCATAACCCCTTAGGAACTCTCATGTGAATAATGGAATATTATCTAACATTTCTATTTTTAGCTGTCTCAGAAAACAAAGCCTAAATGCAAAATGCATCCTGCTACATCAGCTCCTAGCTACTCAAAATGGAAAATGACACAGGTCTCTATAGAGCACAACACTGAAGCAGCATCATTTAATTTTAGCAAATAAATCTTGTAAGAGAGGTGAAACTACAAAGGGAGAGAACAAGGAACGGTTTGCATAGTGAAGCACTGCTGAAAACAAGTAACTTAGTTGGTTATTGCCCCAATTACTCTGTAGGCATCAGCTGGTAGAAAATACTCTGAAATGAACCAAGTATCTTTCAGAGTTTTGCAGAATAATTCAATGGATGCAATGCCAGTAAAACTCACATTATTCTGCTTTATTACTCGAGAACCTCATACAATTGAAGAAGGAATCCTATAGAGCTATGCTGTCTTCCAATTCATTCCTTTCACTGCACAGTCCTGTGGTAGCAAGGTACATCTTTAAGACTTCCAAGAGATATCTTCTCTTCTAAAAGCAAATGCACACGATCATAAGAAGGGCATCTTGTCCCTGATGCACTCTTCCTCTCCTGTGGAAACTGACACCGAGAGGCACAACACTGAGGAGCAGCCCGTGTTCCCCACGGAGGGTGGCCTGCTCCCCTGCACAGCGCTGGGCGTATGGCTCCGAAACACATGAACTGCTTCTGCTTTGGATCCTGGTTTGTTGTTTGACCCTGTCAGGAGTCACTTTACCTCACTGAGCCTATGATTTCTAACCCCACACTGTCACAGTGACTTTTCATCCCAACTAGCACTTGCTGTAAAATGTTATTAGGGGAGAGGCAAGGTACCCAAGAATGGTGAGATTCAGTTCTCATTCCAGAGTGGGCTGGAAAACATTTCTTTTATTGATACAGAAATATAAATTAGCTGAGTTTTACCAGCTCTGTTCATCTCTCAGTTGCAGACTGTTGGGGCAGAAGCAACAGGGACGAGAAGAAAGTCCTTGGCTGGAACAGCTGAACTGAACAGGCATTTCACTGTCCTTTTAGGTCCCAGCACTCTATACCCTTGTGTTTACTACCATGGCTTTTGAGACAGGAGTTTCAATTCTGAACTCCTCACTGACTGCAAACCAGTGCAACCTCTCCTCCTCTACTTCAGTGATTTTAACTCATGACAAATACATTTTCCAAGTTTCAACACATAATTTTGCTTTAAAGTTGAGCTTTGGCTATATATTTATCACTGACCAGTGTAGGCATGATGATTTATAATGGGAAGGGTGATCAGAAGCCTCCCCTCTCTCTCTCCTGTATTGCAGCTGCATTACAATGTAGTTACTTACATTATAATGAGACGTGTGTCAGTGTGTGCCGCTGTGCCACAGGCACATCATCCCAGCTGCTGACGTTCTTTCTCTTTGGCATCACGTCTCAGTACCTGAATCCCCTCCAAGCTCAGAAAGGCACATCCTATCATGTCTTATTACCTCAGTAATATAGAAAACTTGACTAGCCAGTGAACTTAGCAGCAGGTAACTCTTCCTCCATCCCCTTGCCTTGCACCCCACTCACACATTTCCAGTGATAACAGAGGATTTCATTGTTATTTCAGGTGTAGGAATCTGCCAGTGTTTCAGGCATCTTGTCTTCCTTGGGGCAGGATAAGAGGAAAATATGGGAATGAAATACAGGAGTGGAATAGAGGGGGGTTTATTTGCTGAACTGTGCATTAACTGCACTGCTTCTCCCTACTGCGCTAGAGCTGTCAGCCCTCTTAGAGAGATCAGTTCCTTTTACGAGCACATCCCTAAGAATTTTATATAGAAATCATTACATTTAATATGAAAATCTGCCCTTATTTCATCTGCATTTTGTCTTTGGAAAATAGGGACCTCTTGTTATTGTCAATAGTATAATAAAAATAATCTGATAACATGGTATCATTTCAGTATGATACATTTAAAGCAGTAACATGATGCATTTAATGTCATTTAAATATACGGCCACAATACCGTGTCATTACTCCTCTCTCCATGCCATGCTTCAGCGTGAAACTCAGCGACAATTCAATGGAGGCATTTAAACAAATTTATGGTTTCAAGGACAGCCTAGAAACATTATAAGACAGCCTGAAAGCATTATGTTCTTTACACCCTGATGTCAGCCTCCTGTCAAAGTAGCTTTATTCTGTCTACGAAAGAATGTGATCTTGACCGAAAGAACAACGAAGGGAAGCACTCAGTCAGAACTGCTTAGATGTAATTCCTGCTCTAACACATTCCTCATTGTAAACAGATTCTCAGATGACACTGGATCAGTTAAGTTTTTACCTCAAAATTTTAAGTGCTTTGCTAAAGTAACATCCTTACATCTTTACGATAGTAAAAATGGAAATTATAACTCACATAGCCACATGCAACACCCTGAAACAAACACTGGTGCTGGAAGAGAACAGCTCTTAGCTAGAACTAAAAGACTTTGAGAAAAATAAGACACAAGATGCCTAGGAGGAAGGAATTGTAGATGCTTATCTCAGAATTTATGCCAGTCTCTTCTTAGTCTTTGATAAACCAGGTAAACTTTTTACCTTCTACTCCTATTTCAGAAATGCAGATGATAGTTACTGGCAGCACAGAGATACCGAGTTCAATAATACATAAGGCATTCAGAGGAAAAAGCTAAAGAGCATAACTTCTCCTTTTATTCAGGAAAATAAGTGACATTCCCGATTCAGTTCTCAAAACTACAGTATCATTAATAACATCCTACATTTAAAATCAAATAAATTAGCAATACTAGACTCTTAAGTAGAAAAATTATAGCATCACAACCATCTCACAGCTCTACGCTTCTCACAGGTCAAAATACAAAGATGGAAGACAAAATACAATTTAGCATATTTTAAAGATGAGCAAATTGTATTTTTTCTAATAAAAGCTGGGAGTAGTTTTCACAGCCTAGAGTTCCTTGGGGAAAAATCTAGACACCTGTATTCCACTTTTCAATGGCCTGTAGATATATGGTTATACCCTGCAACTGCCACAGGTTTGTGTTGTGGTGTCAAACCTGAGCAACCCAGCTGAGCTCTGTGGAACAGCCACCCCCTGCTCCCCAGCCACAGCAGCAACATCTCATACATGCAGTCCCAGAGAAGAGCTTGCTTCTTAGTTTGGGCATACTTGTCATGTGAAATCCCCAGTATGATGAGAGGGTGGTGACTCTGAAGACACATCACCTGAGAAGCAGTTTATCACCGTAGACTTTCTTAACTGGCCAAAGCACGTACCACCTCATGATCCCCTATGGATATACATGGAGGACACTCACTGCAAATGTGGAATCTCACTGAACATAGCTGAATGCGCTTGTATGAGTGTCCTGGTTTTGCTAGGATCGAGTTATTTTCTACTTAGTAGCTAGAAAGTGCTGTGTTTTGGTTTCAGGGTGGGATTTGTTATGAGAAGAACGTTGATAAGGTACAAGGACACCGTGTTTGGGTGTTTGCAAGTGCAAAGGACTGAGAGGGGGAAAGTGTAGCAATTAGCAAAACCCAGAACTGGCATTTGGATATGCTAATAAGATAATTCATATCATATATATATTTGTTATTATTATTATAATTAATATTTTATTTTTGTTTTACTCTAATTATTAAACTGTTCTCATCTCAACCTACAAAGCTCTTTACCTTTATCCCTCCAATTCTCTCCCCTGTTCCCTGGGTGGGTGGGAAGGGAGGTGCGAGCAGCTGTGTCGTGTTTGGCTGCCAGCCAAGTTAAACTATCACAACGAGGCTGGACCAAAAAAAAAGCTAGGCTAAGCTCTATCCAGAAGTTAAGTGGAAACAGGATGTAACACACAACTAACATGTGCTTCTATGGGCAAACGTACTTCTTGGTAGTCACTGCTCAAATTAATGATCTTTTCAGTGGTCTCAAAGTGGGGTGCCACAAAGCATATATTACAAGAAGGAACAGCAGTATAGCCACCACAAAAGGGAATTCTGCAGCAGACAATGTAGTACCACACCAGGAACATCAGACCCAGCATGCACCTAATGGCCGAGTGCAGAGGTATCTGAAACCAGTCCAGCTGCATCAGCTGGGCTCAGCAGCAGCAGCAATGTCAGGACAGAGATGTGGCTACACCACTCTGGGGATCTGTGCTGGTATTTCTGCACAGTACTTCGCTTGGCTGCGTGACTCAATCAGTATCTTTGCCTATTGACTGAGATACAGATATTTTTAAAGACTTCTTGTGAGGTTTTTGTTTCTCCAATACAGCAATGCTGAAATTGACTGTGGGAAATTCCCAAGATTTTTTCCTATCTCCTGAGTTGAACCTGATTTTACTGGCACATTGACTGTCATAAAAAACCCCCTCACAAAACAGAGAACTGTGTTATTCTTGTAATTAATAAGGTGTAACCTTCATGCTAAGGAAACTTTTATCCTTCAGACACTATACTGTACCATTACAAAGTGGATAATAATCATTTGTCCAGCAGGACTAGCAAGAGTGCATCAGAATTCACAGTAACGATTTACAGGACCATTGATTGCCTAAATATTTGATCAGCCTGTATCATTCATCTATTGCAATATTTACTCTAGATTTAAGTAGTTTGCCCGTGCTCATTATCTCTGCAAATCATATTGGGAGTTGTAGTTCTTTGAATAAGTTTTTATAGCACAGAATAAAAAGTGGCTCTTAAGTCTATAAGTGGAAAAAAATAAAACAGAAATTATTTTCTATTTTTCATTGCAAGGTGATGTTTTCACTAATCAGACCACCAGAATCAATGCACCATAAAAGAATGTTTGGCACAGAGTATATACATCACTGGTAAACTTAATTACTTTTCAAACAGAAAACTCCTGTGTGAAATGGCAGGCAGGTCTCATATTGACCTGACCTGACATACGAAGACAGAGCAGACTGCTGCCATACCGTAGCTCAGACATCACATCGTTGTGTTTTGCAAAACTTCTGCCAGGCATAGACAAGTTACCTACTGTAATAATCCTAGAATTAGTGTCTTTTTACTCTGCACTGTTGTATCTAGTGGAAGAGTAGGATCAGAGACAGCCCTCTAAAACTGACACCAGAGACTCTCAGTGAAACACTTTTTCAGTCAAGACCACATCTGTCACTATGATTCACACTGAGAAGCATCTGAATGCTCTGGAAGTCCCGCTGCAATCAATTACGAGGCAATTCCTGCCTGTGGTAGCCTTTGGTCCAAGCACGTCACAGTTCGACTCAGAGCGATGACTTCACTCACCTCCTGCTCCAAACAGGAGAACATGATATTTCAGCAAACTTATATTCTCAAGGACCCGTAGCAGATCCGTGGTCATATCCAGGCAGGGAGCTTTGTGCAGGATTTTCCTGTTCTTACCCTACGGCAGCCTAGCTCACAGAGAAGCAGAGACGGGCCGTGTAGCCACTTACTTAGAAATTATAGTTACAGGAGCCTACGTGGCTCTTCATTTAACTGCCAAGATTGTGTTCTCCTTTCTTGAGCCAAAAGGAAGTGAAAAACATACTGACAAGACTGTCATTTTGAGTTGAAGTGGTTTAATCCTTTTGGTTTGCAGACAAACCCAGGTACTCTCTCACTCTCCACCCCGGGGAGTAGGGGAGAGAATTGGAAGGATAATGGCAAAGAGAGTAATGGGTTGAGATTAAAACAATTTACTAATTGAAATAAAATTATAATTATAATAACAGAATATACAAATGAGTGATGCACAGTGTAATTACTCACCACCCGCCGACCAATGCCCAGCCTGTCCCAGCCAGTGATCCTGGAGCAGAGACAGTCCCCAAATCCCACCAGAGGGAGAGCCTGAGCGATCCCTGAGGGAATCCCCCTGATTTCTGGTCAACCCTGGTTAATACACTGACCATGACATGATATGAGATGGAATATCTCACTGGCACATCCAAATGCCAATTTAGGGTTTGCTAATTACTGCACTCCCTCCCAGTCCTTTCCACCTGTGAACCGACCAAACACAATGATTACTACACTTCTCCTCTCCCAGTCCTTTCCATTTGTGAACCAACCAAACACAATGACCTTGGGTTCCAGCAGCAACTAATGACATTAGTACTTTATCAACATCCTTCTCATAACAAATCCCATCCTGAACCTAAACCACAGCTATTCTAGCTACTGAGAAAATTAACTCTATCCTAGCAAAACAGGACAGGAGCATTGCATTAATGAGTTGTAATTAGATTAATTGATGGACAAAGAGAATTTGTAAGCTCTACCTTAGTTTGTATCTAAGATGGAGACCTGTGTGATGCAAATTTTCAGGGCCACTGAAGCAGACAGTGCATGCTTAGGAGAGAATCCTGACAGAAAACGTGACATTATCTTCTGAACTGTAAGGCATGGTAGACATGCCATCTTTAAGATGGGTAAAGAAACACATAAAACCCCCTCAAGTACTCACAGGTGCACTCAAACCAACTTGTTTTCTTGAAGTTAATAGCATGACTTCCAAGTCCACATTAAGTAACATTGATTTTGCTAAAAAAATATTCTTCAAAACACATCTCAGAGGTATACCAGACTATATTACTTTCACTGGATAGGAAGCTAGTGACATAAAATCCTTCATCAATAATCTTAGTGTAGTCCTGTTCTATTTCAATCCAATTTATGCTGCTCAAAAGCTTTTGAGGTACTTTCTCCTTGAATAATGATGCTGCTGCTTTTACTTTGCTCTTTGTGGCTTGCACACTATTTCAGATTTGATAAATCAAACCCTAAAAATTTTATGATTATTTCTGTTGTTTCAAGATTCCTTTCGACATACTATTTTCTCATCTTACATTTTTATTCTTTTTTTTTTTTCCTTTCTTGCATCACTGTACTTCATAAATGCCCTTTGTTGTACAGAGTTTTACTAGTCTGGTTTTTATGCTGTCTCTTTATTATATTCTACTGCTTTTATTTCTTTTGTTTTCCCTTTATTTTCTTTCATGTCTCTGTATGCTGAAGTACACAGCAGGAGCAAAGCTACCATGCATTCTAAGGAGGATGTCTGAATTTAGACAGGGAAGGAATCAGCCCTCATCTGGGTTCAGTTCTTTTTTTTTTCTGTAGTAACAAGGTAATTATTCAATTGTGCTTCCAGAATCTAATTACACTGAGTATTATTTCATTAGCTTTTTCTTTTTAATAATCATTACAAGGTTTGTAAACTCTTCTGTATGGTTGTACCCAACACAACGATGGCTATGGCTTTTATACTCTCTTAAATAAATTGTAAACTGCTATTTGAACACAGTAGAGTGACGGGCACATTAAGAGATAAGATAACATGAAGGGAACTAAACAGCAAATTACTCCGGATGCTTTCTGAAACACTTGCATTAAATATTAAAACACATTTGAAGAACGCAAAACCTGACATATCTCAGCTCCCTCGTCTCTTTCTCCTCATATTTTCACATGCTCTTTTTACCTCTATTTCAATACTTACACTGAAAACAAATTAATGGAAATACTCTTTAACAACCAAGTAACCAGATGAAACTCAAAGTCCATGGTTTCAGATGTTAATCAAATCTCTTCTTGCATGATCTAGGAACGTTATGGAGCCATGGATTCAGAGCCACGCTGACTGCATAAGATGTGGACATAGTGATGGCACAGTGAGGGAAGATGGCCAGTCTCCTGCTCCACGCACATAACTGGTAGGCCTGTGCTAATGCAGAACTTCCTCTTTGAGGAGCTTTAGATACTATCACTTAAAAAAACTAAATTTCCTAAAACCACTTCATATTCCGAATTTGCAAAAGCCAACAACTACCTATTTGGCAACTAGATCAGGAGTAAATCATTGCGTGGCAAGTATTTTAATGAACATTTCCTCACTCTGGTTTTCTCCCTCCTGTTTTTCTCCTGCCCTTCCTTTCCCCTCAAAAAACATTTCTGTTTTAAGCTGTCCATTTTGTACATGTACAAAATTTGTGTACACAGAACTGACCTCATGCAGACATGAAAAGACAACCGAGTGGCAAGTAATTCAGTTATATCTGGCTGTGATTTCATATTTATATATAAAGCAGCAGGGGTTTTGTTCTGTTTTTCTAATAACACCATATCAGAGGTACAATTCTACAATCCATATTTAATCTAGCAAATAATGAAAAAAAGTAGTTTATTAATCAGCTTACAGAATCATTTGTTTTTATTTTTTGAGTACAGATCCTCAGCTATTATCTGTTTTTTTTCTGATAATTATTTTGTTAATGCTACGAGTCTATAGTTCCATCTGAGTGCAAAATAACTGTGGGAGGAAAAATCCCAGTTCTCCTTTATATTTAACATTATTTTTTTCTGTCTCTTTTAAGTTACTCTCAAAACGTTATGAGAATTGACAAGATTGCTATTTCTGATGATACTTATTCTAGTAATCTAATTAGTTCTTCCTGTTCTGTGATTGTTATGCAATTATATTATGTCATAAAACCAGCATGTTCTGCCGAATTGTTCTTTTTGTTTCTTCATGAAGTTTTAGTACATAAAAAACAAGACAAAAAGCATTCTCTGTAACAAAGCCATAAATAATCCCTGGCATCTTTTTTTATATTTATAAAACACTTATTAACAAATGAGACCTTCAATTTACTGGAACATATTGAGCATATGAAAATAAAATCTTGCATCATAACACACTATCTTAGAAATGTTCTGTGCCAATCATATCAGATTGTTCTTATTGACTCAATCAGGCATAATTTAATCAGAAATAAATTACACTTCCTCTATTAGAGTAAAAATAAACACTTGATTCATATTCATTCCCTTAAAATATTTGCTTGTATCTGCAGCTGTATAAGGATTAAGGGGCTCAGCAAGCCCTCTGGCAAAGCGATGCATTTTCAGCTGATCCTTTGGTCTGTTTTCCTAAATCCACAACATACAAGATGTTATGTGTGATAATGGATGTCTTTTCGGCTGATGAGGCTGAGAGTGTATGGAATGACCACTGTAACTATATCTGTATCTATATGCCAGTTCTTTGTTTTAGCTAACCATACCCAAAATGAGGCCCATTTTCTTGGATGAACTCCATCTTTAGCCTAAGTAAAAGTAGAAGCTTTCCTAACAGCAAAGTGACTTTGATGACAGATTAGCCTCTGTACAAAACCAGCAGATGATGCTTTGTGGGCGAGTTTCAAAATTAAACTGAATGAAATACTAGGAAACTATATATATATATATATATATATAAACAAACCAAAAACCAATCTTGAACCATAAAGGAGGAAACCTTCAGTGAAGAAAGAGATTCATTATCTTTTATCTGAGTATTAAAATTTCAAATTTGTGTGGACAAAGTCTTCAGTCTTACCAAGCCTGTCTGATAACAGCATATATCTTTTCCTTTGTCTAGTCTCAGTTTATGCCACAGTTTGCCTTAGAACATCAAGGAAAATTATTCAATATACCACACCTTTTCCTTGAGCCTCAGGCTCTTGAAGTAAGACATCACCAGACTAACAGTATAATC
>NW_010317075.1:0-731 GCF_000700745.2 Antrostomus carolinensis | reverse complement strand
CACCATCACTGAGCTCAAGGCAATCAAAACATTGTCTAATGTAGAGGGCTACCCCACCACCTCTCCTTCCTTGCCTGCTCCTCCTGAAGAGCTTATAGCCATCCATTGCAGCACTCTGGTCATGAGAGTCATCCCACCATGTTTCTGTGATTGTGACTATGTCATAGCTACCCTGCTGCACAATGGCTTCCAGCTCCTCCTGCTTGTTGCCCATGCTGCATGCATTGGTGTAGATGTACTTGACCTGGGCTATATTTCACCCCCAACATTGGCATACTGTCCCTAAGCTCATCTCTACTGAGCCTAGTTTTATTCCCTTCCCCCTTCAAACCTAGTTTGAAGCCCTCTTGAGGAGTCCCACCAGCTCATGAGCAAGAATTCTTTTCCCCCTTTGAGACAGGTGAAATCCATCTGTTGCCATCAGACCCAGTGCTGTGTAAACCTCCCCATGATCAAAGGAACCAAAATTCCGCCGATGGCACCAGCCTCTGAGCCATGTGTTAATCAGGTGTGTTTTCCCATTCTTTTCAGTATTCACTCCTGCCACTGAAGGGATTGAGGAAAACACTACCTGTGCTCCCGATCCTTCAACCAATCGTCCCAGTGCCCTGAAGTCCCTTTTGATTGCTTTTGGACTTCTCTCTGCTACCTCATCAGTACCAACCTGCATGACCAAGAGTGGACAATAATCAGAGGGCCGTACCAGAACAGGGAGTTTCCTAGTGACATCC
>NW_010317074.1:40005-52437 GCF_000700745.2 Antrostomus carolinensis | reverse complement strand
GCCCCTCTACTCTGCTCTGATGAGACCCCATCTGGAATACTGCAGCCAGTTTTGGAACCCTCAACATAAGAAGCATGTGTACCTGTTGGAGCAAGTCCAGAGGAGGGACACAAAAATTATCAAAGGGCTGGAGCACCTCTCCTATGAAGATAGGCTGAGAGAGTTGGGGTTGTTCAGCCTAGAGAACAGAAGGCTCCAGGGGGACCTTATAGCAGCCTTCCAGCACGTGAAAGGCACCTATAAGAAAGCCGGGGAAGAACTGTTCCCAAGGGTATGTAGCAATAGGACGAGGGGTAATGGTTTTAAACTAGAAAAGGGTAGATTTAGGTTGGCTATTAGGAAACAGTTTTTCAATATGAGGATGGTAGATCATTGGAGCAGGTTGCCCAGGGAAGTAGTGGAGGCCTCATCCCTGGAGATATTGAGGCTTGATGGGGCTCTGAGCAACTTGCTCTAGTCAAGATGTCCCTGCTCACAGCAGGGGGGTTGGACTAGAGGACCTTTGAAGGTCCCTTCCAACCCAATACATTCTATGATTCTATGATCTCTAATGTATCAGACCTGACATGATACTCATTTTAATGGCAACATATCAGTAGTAAATCCATGACTTACATTAAGTATTTAGAAAAAAACCCTGAAGATTTGAGGGATTTAATTTAAGCAAAACCAGCTTAACAGACAAGTGTTTCCCACTTGGAGTACAATGTGTTCTCAGAGTATAGGGAGTACAGGTGTAACTCTTCTTGAGTTATCTGCTAGTGGTATTTGACTGATGATCACTTTGTATAGCTAGAGACTGCTGTTATAGGTGGGAGAGTAGCTTGTTTGACAGTCCCTGGTTCTGAGATGGCAGACAAATGGCCAGTCCTGTTCCTAACCAGCAAAGTACTTAAATTTGCTTTTATTGGATTTTCTAGCTTATACTTAAATTCTCCCTGTTCCTCATAGTGTCCTGGGTCCTTGAATGTATTCATGATTGATGTGCATAATTGTAGGCAGGAAAAATAACCCAAAAACTTTATAAATCTTAAAATAAATTTCTAATGTTACTGCAACATTAAGACTGAAAAATCTAATAATACAAATGCAATAAATTCCATGTTATGGCTTCTTTCACAACATTAATTAGTCCAAATGGGATGCTATATAGCCTATAACCCAGAATAAATTTCAGAGTGATACATTAAGGAAAACAGCAATAAACAACAAATATGTAAAGTATTGCAGACTAATGTTATTGAAGAAGATGTCATTTTAGAGTTTGATTTCCCCTCCTTCCCCGCCTCTGAATTTTCAGGGGTTTTTTTGTACACTTGGTTTTCAGACTTTATTAAGAAAATGTGCAGGGAAAGGACATGAGTTAGTGTTAGATGATAATCTCTTCTTAATTAGGTTATCATAAACTAGAACCAGTCTTACCTAAAACTTGATTCAACAAACACTTGAAAAGTGTGAAAACTAGTGAGCAAAGCATGCTGCTGGACTTCTGTACTTCAGTGTGCAGTGCTGTTCTGGATGAAAGAGCAAGGCTCTAACTGAAAAATTTCTAAGCACAGTCAATATTTTAAACCGAGTGGAAAATTGAATTACAACATGACTGCAATCAAGCACTGGATGCAAAATTCCACAGTATGAAAATATTAGAACAATATTCATTAAGACTGGGTTTATGTTTTATTGAGGATTTTGGAGCACAATCTTGCCCTAAACTGCACACTTTAAACAATGTCAGTGTGTAGTCAGTAACTCTGCCAGTAGCAGTTTATAGGTTAATGCCCACAGATAGATTCTAGTTTAAACTGTAACCATATAATATAAAAACACCCATCTGCCGCTGCCTAGCGTGAAGGAGCCATGGTTTTCCTAATATAAACAAGCAAGTATCCGTGCTCATCTTGCCACCTATCGAACATTGCATACCTCACAGGGTTGGGAAATTTTTAAAGTTTTCATAACATTCTTCAAATTAAAACATCTACTCATATGAGATTATATATTATGTATTTCCTACTGGCACCAGAACCTACAGCTGGATGTAGCAGAGGAACATCAAAGGTTTGTTGGTACACTTGGCTGTACGGTCAAACTCTTGTGTTCCAGAAACATCTTTAAAAAGTTGTGCTCTGTCGTGTCAAGAATTGGTCTCTCTTGTTTGACAGTGGCTATCAGCAGGGATTGGGGAAAAGCTTAAGAATTGCTTACAAGTATAAAGGAAGACTCCTTACTAAGTCCAACAGTCTCCTAGTTGTCTGCTGTTTCAGATGGCCTGGAGCTGGATGCACCTGTACTACTGTGTTTAATAGCTGTGGATAGTATCTCTTCATCCAGGTGCCTGCTAATTGTTGTCTTGATAGTCCAGGTTTCCTACTGTCATGAGGGATAATTAATAATTATTTTGTTTGCTTGATCCAATATAATTCACATTTGGGTAGATTGAAGCAGATATTATAAAATTCTCTATAAGTTGTGGAGCCATATGGCCTATTCAGTGTTTGTTGGTTGTCCTGTTGTCTGCCTCTGTATCTTTTCATGTTACAATACATTTTCCTGAAATGTGATGATCAAACTGAATAAGAATATTTAAGAAGGAATACAATGTGGTGTGCGAAGGTACAATATAACAGCACAATTGCATTTTCTATTTAGTTGTCTATCCCCTTCCCCAGAGTTGCTGATATTCTTTTTTACTTTTTGAATGGCTTGGTTTCCTTTTTTAACGTGAGAGCACTGAGTCAGTGTTTTCAGAGAACTGTCACGTTGCAGTATTATTAGGACTGCAGGATTCAAACACATAGAAGGTAAGCATGCCAGAATTAAGATTTGCTGTGCAATTTTATTTAGACCTCTTGTGTAACCATCTTTTCTGATACTTCATTTGATTAAATTATGAGAATTTCTTTTAACAAAGGACATCTGCCTCGTTCAATTCACACAGTGGATGGAGCTCACTAAAGAAGAACTATTTAATATTTTATTTTCCTCTTCATTACTCCATCCCTTATTTACTGAATGGCATTCAAATCCTGCTGTAAAGATGCAATTATTCATTCCCCTCTAAGCTTTTCAGTGATGCCTATTACTATGGTTTCTGAATGCCTCACGAGTATTAGTGAAACTTAATGTTCAAAACTCTTGTGTGAGAAGAGATGTCTTTGGCCCTCTTCAGATTAAGAAAAAAGATAGAGAGAGAAATTATGTTCTAGTAGTTTGCTGTGTTTTATTTTGGGCATCTCATATTTGGAAGTGCCCAGCATTGTTAATATTTTATACATTCAAATTACGGCTGCTGTTGACTTCAGTTGCTTTGGTAAGTTTTCAGCTCAGAAGTAAATTGGGCATTGGAATCAAATAAGGCCTTTGAGAAACTTGCAATTAGTAACAGTGAATGAAAAAATTTCTTTAACAAATATACGAGTGGTCATATTGGAGCGCTGCAGCAAGTGCAAGATAAGAATTCAGTTTTGTAAGTCAGCACTGAAATGCCTTTACTATAAGGCCATCCTTTATGTCCTGCCAGCCTGTGCCTCCTTTGCTTCCTAGCTGTGCAGCTCTTGCAGGAGAAGTTGCCGCATCAAAAATAAACATGAATGGGGAGAAGGCACCTGTGTATAATGGTATAACTGAAGACTGCCTTAGGCCATAGGCACAGAGTATGCTAGACGGACATTTTTCCTTTGATGTATATATTATATTCCTATGCATACTGAAGATGCAGGGAAAATTACAGCTAATGACATGGAAATTAATTTATTAAGAGCAAGATGGATGCTTTCAATGTGTGTGTTGTCATACCAAACAAAATAAATGTACGCCCATCCCACTCACTGCCTTCACGAAAGATGATTTTCTTCCCATATTTGGTAAGACTCAACCAGTCCTTTCAGGATGAACTAGATCTGTTAGAACTAAATCATGCATGGTATAATCGCAGTTCAATTGACTGCAATATAGTTGTATTTGCTTAACGGAATGGACTTTTTGGCCTATTTTTAAATTCAATTATAGGACTCATGTCCCTTACCATTTTGGAATTTCTTCTTAAAGCTGTCTTTTGAAATAGATAATAGCTTGTTTTAGTTTATAGTTTTTAATTATAAATAAAAGACAAGCACAGAATATTTAAACTATAGGGGCATACTGCTAACAGAATACTCTTTTTTGTCTTGGGAAGTGCTTTTGATCAATAGATTTCAAAGCAGCTCAAAAAGTCAATTCAAACTAATTTACTGTAAAGTTCTTTTGTCTTATATGTTTCACATACAATGAAACATCTTTCACTGTTAATGTTTTATAGTGCTACTGTAATTGTACCAATAAAATGTATTGGTGTTGTAAATAATAGGATGTCCTATATAATTGGCTTTTAATTGCTGTTGTTCAGACCACATTTATAATACAATTTTGTTTGCCCCTCAAGGTCTTTCATCTTTGTAAATGAGTTACGTGACATAGTTCTGAAATCTTGACATTCCTTTTGAATAGTGCTGTCACTTTTGGGTAAGGCATAGGAAGTAAAGAAAAGGCATAGCTGAATCTGAAGTGAAAATGTAAGCATTTTCCAACAGGAAATCATTTTACAGAAATTACTCAAAGTAATTGGTTTCCATGCCACAAATTCTAATTTAGTATTGGGGGGAAAGATCATACTTTTAAACCGTGTATTGCTCTGCAAGCATGACTGAGTTTAAATGTGTGTGCCTATATAGATGGACGAATGCTATTGAAAGCACTTATTTTTGTTGGTGGAACTATTTTTCCTCTCTCTTTATAAGAGTGCCACTGGGAAAATTAACCCCAGGTTTCCAGCTCTTGAACTGTGTTTTTTGCAGTCAAATATTTCAGAATTGTTGCTTGATAAATGTGAGATAAGCTAAATTCAGTTCGATAGACTAGAAAGGAACTACTGGGTTTGGTATGGTACTTGTGATGGTCAGGTGTTAGACGATTCCTTTCTTGTCTGGGAAAAAGAGTTACTATTAGCACTCCATGAAATTCCAGATGATCAAGATATTTGGTCTAGTCCTACTACAATTTCCATTTAAAGATTTTTAGTTTACAGCTTTTATTACAAAGTACTAAGGGGGTTTGACATAAATATACACACACTCTCTCTCTCTTTGGATATATACACATGCATAAATACCATTAATCAATGCAATGCTTTTTTCATTTCTCAAAAGAGTTTTTGAACTTTAAAAGTTCTCGTACAGTATTGTGGTGAGAGGTGATTAAAATGTGCCACTCCTTTACAGTAATGGCTAGGCTAAGATCCTGTAAATCCCTGGACCCAAGTTTGTACAAGTTTATGTGTTTTACTGAAGTCAATACACATTTTTTAAATGTCAAACATTAAATTGCTATTTAATTTGTGTAAGTTACAGTATTTTTCCTAGTTTAAATGAGTTTTGCATTCACAGCAGGATTCTGATGTTTGTGGATGTCATAATTCAAAGTCCACTTAACTGCAGAAGTTCTGAATGGCTTCAGTCACCACCAAGTAGAACAAAGAACTAGCTAGCAGCAGTGAATTCAGTTGAGGTTGAGAAACAAAATGCACAAAGCAGAAAATTATCTAAAAAAGCCTTCAACTACAGAACAGGATATACGAGTCAAGCAGTATAAGCCTTCTGCTTCCAGCCATTCTGCCCAGGTGCATGTGTTACAGTTCTAGCCCATTTATTTGCTGTGTGGTTATTCCAACAGAAGGGCGTCATATGACTCAGGTCTGTATTTTTTAACAGAGTTCTGATATATTGAGATAGTTTTATATTAGAATATTAAGTTTTATGGGGAAATTTTAAGGTAATTTTGAATAATTACATTTTTTAGTCCTTGTGATTTAATGTGGACAAGTTTAGTGGCACAGAGATAAGCTTGATACTCTTGGAAGAGTTTGCATAGACAGCTCACTGCAGTTAGTTTAAATTCCAGGCGAGAGTTTGTTTTGAGAATTAGAAATACTGTATTCTATTTGATATTTGGCTGAGAAATATCATTATTCCTTACAAGCAATCTGTAAAAACAAGTCAGGACTTCAGAAACTGGGTTGTGTTCCTAGCGTGTGCCGGAATTTTCCTCCCACACTTGCCTCTCTTAATTTACTCCCCTGCATCCAGGTTTTTCCAGCCAATTTTCTTTGGTTTCCAATAGATTAATAAAGCGAAAATTCTGATCCTTCAGCTGACTTAACATTTCTACTGTCTCCATGATGCCATGTTCTTTGTTGATGAGATAATTTGCATAATGTTGTCCATCATGCTTTAAACTATGGTATTGCTGTTCAGTATTGCTGATTTGGCTGGTTCCTTTGCTCTAAACAGGTTGTCTCCCGGTTCTGATGTCTACGTCACAGTTTCATCCATTGCCTTAGCGAGATCACAACAGTGCCGTAATTCTCCAAGCAACTTATCATCCTCAAGTGAGACTGGCTCTGGTGGGGGCACATACAGACAAAAGTCTATGCCAGAAGGGTAGGCACCAGACTATTTTAATTTTTTTTTTTTTTTTTCAAGGCAGGTTTTTTGTTCTCGGTTTCATTTGTTGTAATGTATATTAAATTAGAGGAGTGCTTACCCAGCCTTCTGTCAGCTATTGTTTACACACATTAAAATATGTTTTCAAATATCACTGTTATGCTTCTTGAAAAAGTGAGTTTTAAAAATCCACTGTTTACACCTTTTCCCTTTGCAACCTGACCTCTCTTTCTGATCCTAATCTACAATTGCTCAAGTTAAAATGCAAAGGGACCTTTATGTATTTAAAAATCTTGATTAAAAGTACTGGTTTCATGTTGCAAATTGATTCATTTCACAGGTTTAGATTCTAAAATAAAAAAGCAATAGGTTTGGGACTTTGCAGTCTGTGCTAATAGTTGAAGCAAAGTGCAACTTAGTGCAACTAAGACTTCGGATGTGTAGGCACGAAAGTGCTAATTAATCCAAACTAGCATCTTCTACTCATATTCACAGTCATCCTGTTTTAACGCACTCTGCCAACTTTCCAGAAATCTTCAAACTCTCTGAAGTGATCCAGTGTCACCCTAAGGGGCAACTTGCAGAGAAAGGAATTAAATCTGTATCATTTTCAGAGAGCACCGAAAGAAACAATAAATGAAGCATCTCCAAGAAGGGAAAAAATAACTGTCAGCAGGAGAGCTACCACATTCCAGTCACTTCCCATAGAGAAGATAAGGGGGTGAAACTGCTAATAGTTTAGACTGCAAAGCTTCCTTCTGAAGTTGTCTTCAGTATGTTGTAGGTTATTGTGTGTAATTCATTCTGGTTTGGGTCTTTTATAAAATAGAAGTATCTTTTTCTCTATGTTAAAAAAAAAAATCTATTATGAGTAAGATAAATATCATTGTCAAGAAATGCTTAGCACAAGGCACTATCTTTTGCCTGTTTAGGTGCCTCTGAGGGGACACTGCTCTTTGTCAGTCCAGAGAATGCTGTTCTGAGCATGTGTTTGAACAAGTGCCACTTCTTGCTCCAGAGCACTGAAGATTTTTCTTCCCTGACTTTCTCCTTGCAGTTCAGTTTGAGGTTTTCTGAAGAGACTCTCTTTACTCTGCTGTGCACCTTCTTGAAGGCTTTGATTCATGAGACTATCAAGCCTGTTCAGGTCATTATTTAAGTTTGTGCTTAAGTCCTACTGATATTAGGAGACTTGCTCTAAATCAATTAAACTTCGCTGTAAGGAAACTAAACAGAAGTGTGTCCAGAGCTTGGCAGCTGGTAAAAGCACTTACGTTCACATACTGCATACTTCCTGGCTTACTTGTGCCAGCAGCACTTATGTGTTGCCTTGAATTCTGAAGAGCAACTTGTGCTCCCAGTATCTTGTCTGCTCTTTTCCAACTACGTCATTTACTCTACAAAAAAGGTATTGCTGCCATACGTCCTTAGACCATCACAACCATAACTGCTTGTGTAGGAAGGAATTTTCAGACACTCTAGGGTTTGAATTGGCCTCAGACCACACCAGCACCCGTCCCAACCCTTTTCCGTCTTTTAATTTAATTATACACATATGTTCATGACAGCATTCTTTGAGCATTTTGCAAGTTCAGCAGAGACATGTCCTAGAAACCTTGCATATATGGTCTTTTTGGTTTTGAAGTTTTAATTCTGAGCAAGGAAACACTGTTTAAATTGAATAATTAAAGAAATAATTAATACATGAACTTTGCATGTTGCTTATTGTATGCTTTTTTAAAAAAAGAAAAATTACTTATTAAACTCCAATTATTTGACTATTATATCCTATTCTTATAGGAAAAGCACTTTGCCTCCCATACTGTCCTTGTGCACATGAATCATATTTACTGAGGACTTTCCAAACATTTTCTGCCAGGCTAAATGGAAAGGATGACAAATGTAATTATGAAGGAAACTTTCCATTGTCTCAGTAAGCAAAGTAATGTCTGTCACATTACTAAAAGTCATTGCAGTTCCTTGTGCATCTTCTGTTGAGATGTGTCTGAGACACTAGATCCAGGGCAGCTCTGTAGTGATGTTCTATGTACCAGGTAGAGCTTGTCAGCAGCTAACCCATATATGTTTTTAAAACAGGAGAGAGATATTGATTGTAGCATTCAGTTGTTAAGTTGTTGGAGAGCAGGATGGGCTGGAGTAGGTACCTAGCTGAGGGGGCACCATGTCCCGAAGGTAATCTTCTCAAGGTGAGGCTCCAGTGACTCAAAGTGTTCCAGTCCCTGAGATTTCCCAGTGAAGGAAGTCTCAACTGCATAATTTCTGTATACATTTCTTTCTTGTTGCATGATATGACAGATTTGGAAAGTTTGTGAAACTTAAATGACTGGAAGCATGAGTGTGAGTCCAACCTCTGTCTGACATTGGTAAGAGCAATAACTGCTGCCTCTTCTAGATTATTGGTCCATATACTGAGCTGGGTATAGGCAAAAACTTCACTGCCTTCAGTACCATCTAGATTGGTCTTGATGTATATATGTGTGTTTCATATGCTTATCCTGTGTTTACCTGAACATATGTATATGTAATAAATGATTGTAGAATGAAAAATGAAATTCATAAATACTTAAATAATTAGTTTCTTCTTATTGAAACAATTTCACTGTTCTTTTAATCCAGATTGATTTCTCCTTCAGGTTTTTTGGGTTCATTCCTACATACTCTAATGGGCTATATATTCATGCAGCATAGAATATAGCACTACCTATGTTTATTAGTCGTGCTTTTAAATAGCCCACTTCATGTGAAAAAAGAAAAAAGGGGCAATCTAAAGACATTTCTTACTACTCAATTAGTAGAGCAGCGATTTTAATGAAATAAAACTAGAAACGTGGTGGTTTTGTATATCTCTAATCTTGGAAAAAAGATCCCATATAATAAAATATGCCAAATGCAAAATTGGCTACTTTTATACATATGAACATTATGGACTTTAGGTGAGAAGACAGTGCATAGAAAGCAAAATGTTGATGCAGCACAACTTCATCACACCAAGGTTTCTTGATGTTTGGGCTTCTTCTTTTAGATAACAATTTCTAATTATTTTGTCATGAAAAGATATTCTTCCCAAAATACTTTACAAGTCTTAAAGGTCTGAAAATTACCTCAGATTAGTGTTTAAAGTGTTTAGCCTTTTTATGCATCTGTTGAATTGGTACTGAATTAATCGTGTTTAATTTGGGTATTTGATTTAGTGAAATCCTAGCTAGTCTGTGCAAATAGAAAAGGAAAAAGCATTACTCACTTAATGCAAACTCAGTTTAAATTGTTTGTATTCAGAAGGCAGATATATCCAGGTTTTCTTCACTTTTTTTATTCATTAAAGCTTATGTTGGCTATACCAGGGAGCAGTGACCAAAATGTAAGTAGGGTCATGTTTGGGTAAAAATTTAGAAGGCCCAGATTTCAAAATGTGACATTTTGGAGCTGTGCTGCATGTACAAGCATGTTCCAGCTGCTTGTCTTTGAGGATTGGAGTGGGATTTTGTTGTTCCGAGTCTTACAATGTTTCTTTGATGGTTTCATTTAAGTTAACAGATACATGAGGTTTCAGATTTGGTAACCACATTGAGCTTGAGTATTTTATTTACTGTTATTATATTACACTAGAGAAAACTAGAAAAACTAGCAAAACTCCTTGATTTACAGAGAATATATCAGCTTGTCGTAATTACTTTGGGTGTTACTCTATGCATGTATATTTTGGGGAATTTTTTTGCCTTCAATATATTTCTGACAAAAAAAAAATCAGAAATGCGTTATTCTTGACGAATTCTTAATGACTGATCTGCTAATTCTGAACCCAACTATAATTCTTAAAGATTTGAGTGATTTATATGTAATATAGAATCATAGATTTAATTCTTACAGGCTTTTATGCATACAAGGCATGTAGACTTCAGTACGACACAGAGGCACTGTGTGTCTCCTTTGTCATTAGACTGTTCTTCTTGAGTTTGCTCTATCTTTATTGAGCTTTCCAAAATCCATCTGACTAATCTATCAGGGTTTACAAACAAAGTCCATTGAAAACAGTTTTCCTTTTGCTCTGTATGCTTTCTTCTACAGCAATAGGTATATGTATCTCACTGCATTCCTACAGCTGTGTTTAGTTAGTCCACTCAAATTATTTCATGATCAAATAACTTAATAATTTACAGAATTTATAACCCCTAGGTTTTGGGAATCCATAAACAATACAGTTAACTTCATGAATGCTTAATTAAAATATTTGGCAGTGTAATATTGTTCCAAATGAATCTATGTTGTTTGCATATACATCTGCAACACCTAGGTGTGACCTTACTAGTCTTTTGCTTAGAACCCAGGAAAGTGTCTGAGATCCATGGGTTTGCCCCAGCAGACTTCCTGATGCACACTTTGACTAGTTCGAGGTTGTGCTTTCTCAGTTAAAAGGGTTGATCCTTGATATCTTTTCCCAATAAACACACCTCCATTACCTGATGTGACATTTATTCAAACTTTTAAATTTTACTCATTGTGGTCAATTTTCTGTAACCATGTAACAGTCTGGTCACCCTTCTATGTAAACATCTGTGTAAATGAAAACTAATAATTTTATTTCTGGATGGTTTGGTCTGGTTTTTTTTAATTGTATGCACTGTAACCAGACGTTCTTGATCAAATATGCTCAATAAATTAATGTGTACTGTCATCTTGCTTACTAAAGGTGTTAAATGGGTCCTGAGAGCTACCACAAAATTAAATGGAAAAGTGTTATAAATTCTTCAAACAGTTGTTCTATGCATTGCTCTGCCCTGTTGTTTGACACTAGCTTATTAAAAGTGCTATTTTTCCTCTTATGTGAGATTTATGCGTATTTAAATTCGTTATCTCCTTTGTTTTTTGGGGTGTTAAAACAGGTTTGGAGTTAGCCGTAGATCCCCTGCTTCCATTGACAGGCAGAACACACAATCAGATACGGGTGGTAGCGGCAAATCCACATCCAGCTGGCAAAGAAGTGAGGATAGTATCGTGGACCAGATGGGTAGGTAATTAATGCTTTGCAATGAGCAAGTTGTGCTAACCACAAGGTGTCTTTGGTAATGCCTCTCCTCTTAAGCACTATGTTTTCAGAGTCTTTGAAATTTAACCTTGTTCATCAGGATGAATAATTAGATCTGGAGCATATACTAGCTTCTGCAGTCTGTGTCCTTGGAACCTATAAGTATCACCTGAGGAAGAACTGGTTTCAGTTCTTCATTTGACTGTGGGAATAAATCTGCCTTAATGCTCCTACCCTGAAACACTTTGTCCTTTTAGAAGCAGTTGAGTAGTCACACTTAGTAATTTATCTAGCTACTGAGGACTTGTTTGACCTCACCCACTCTCCTAAGTGGCTTGGCTTGGTTTAATTTTTGCTTAGTTGGTCTAAAGTGCTTGTGATGCTCCCTTTCAAATGGTGCTATATAAATACAAATTGATTGATCATTGAAGCTATGAAAATACTATGTGCAAAATGGAAAAAAAATGCAATTAAAGTTTAAATAGTGAAGTAAATCTATAGCTTGGTAATCGCCTTCCACCAGTGTATACATTTTCATTGCACTTGGCAATTAAGCTGTCAGCTGAGGGAACTTATTAACTATATAAAAAAGCTGGGTGTCAAGAATTTGCATTGTTGAGCCTTCATTTGAAGTTTTTGCACATAGACCTTTTGCTATAGCTACGGCTTGACTTGAGTGGATACCAATGAGATTGACACCAAGGCAAGTGTCCTGTCTACAAACAGCATTGATCCAACTTGATGACCATGGTCAAGATTGCTAGATTGTTTTTTTCCCAACTTTGTTACCACAGATTAAGCAATTCCATACTTTCTCTGTTGCACATATAGATCATCATTTTACTGCACCTGTTGTTCTGTATAAATGGACTAGCGTTCAACACAGAATAAGGTTCTGTGCAATCAGCAGGA
>NW_010317074.1:0-39990 GCF_000700745.2 Antrostomus carolinensis | reverse complement strand
CAGGAATTTGTTAAGGCAAATGCCAACCTCAAGTTCTGGAAATGTACTTTGTTCACATACCTTCACAATCTCAGTAAGCTGTGCCTTGTTATTGAAGACATCTGTCAGTCCCTCCCTCACAACTCCCCCCGTACATCTCAATAAAAAACTGTGATTATACTGATCTGCAGTTCTCATTTTGACAGAATGAGTTTTAATCACATATGCTTTGATACTGTTGTGATGGTAACGACACACATAAAACAGATCTTTTGCTCAGCATTGCTTTTGCAGACCAACAGTTGCATGTTGATGCTGGCACTGAGTGGAGCTGCCAGCAAGTTCTTTTGTACAATGTCAGGTGTCACTGTATTACCAAAAGAAATAAATAAGGAAAAAAACCCACCAAAAAAAAAAAAAAAAAAAAAAAAGGGAAAAATTGTGTGGTAGAAGAGATGGCTCCAGCGTTTGGCAAAGGCTGAGAAAGGCCTGCTGATACATAATCCTTGTATTTTATTTTTTGTGTATTGTCCTGCATTCATAGAGTCACAGTTGGAAGCTGCATCTCTTAACTGGAGACTTTATTGCCAGTCTGGTGAATCTAAGTGAAAGTTTGGTTCTATGCCAAATAAGCACATTTCCACTTGGGATAATCTGTCTTGAGGTAAATAAGGCATTAGGTGCAGTGAATCCACACACTCACTCCTTCCTGTCCCATTCTTAGCTACAGAAGATCTTTGTTCTTTGTGCACCAACACTGCTTGCTGCCACTTGCCAGGGGAAGCAAGTTTGATTTTTTTAATTATTTTTTTGTTTTTTAAAAGCTAGTAATACAGCACATCAGGATGAACAAATTGTAGCTGTGTTGAGGAAAGCAGTGTTAATTACCATGGATATTCTTAAGTACTTAATATTCTCAAGCACATATTCTCCTTTAAAGCATTTTTAGAAGTGCAGAATATTGCATAACCACAGGATTGAAGATACACGTGAAAAGTCACAACTGAGAGAGATTCTTTTAAATACTGACCTTGGACTCTGAGAAGGCAATTACCTACCTGATGGGCTGTGTCTGAACACCCTCTAGAGTTATCTCCGGGGAAAAAAACTAAGTTTAATTGGCAGAGCACTCCTGTGAATGTCCATGTAAGAAGAGTAATTTGAATTCCATCCACTTTTGTCAGGTTTAGTTTAGTAAGGATTCCTTTTGTGCATCTATGCAGTTTCGACATTCACAGCCCTCAATTTTTAAGGGAATATTGTGTTTTTAACAGATTTTTGCTAACTCTTTTCAGTTAGAAAATGTTTATTTAACTCACCTTAACTTTGACAACAAATATGTGTAGTAGTTGTACTGGAGAAAATGTGTTGGTTTAAATGATCGCTGTAGACTTTTGCTATTGCCTGCCTTGCACAGAACACATTTTTAGGGAACGTGGATCTTCAGGTTTTTTAATCTCTTATCCACAGACAGTGTGTGTATGGAGGGACAATGTCAGTACACTGAGAATGAATATTCCACTGTTTTAATGCTCTGATACAATGCTGTTGGACAATGGGAGCATGATACAATTCAGGTTGTTCTAATAAAAACCAGGATGGTGACTGATGGTTTTTCATGAAATCTTGCTGATTTACGGTAGGCAGGAATGAGCCCTCACTTGCTAACCTGTGTTTTGTCCAAATATGTATTTTTTATTTGGAATGAATTTTGTATCCAAAGTTTGGCCAATTGGAGTTGGAAAAATTGCAGTGTAAAATTAGGTTCCACGTTTTCTTAGCTTGTTGCATTGCATACTCTCTTCAGTGTGTCGTTGTGTGCTGTATTGCAGAACCAACATGTCATCTCCCAGCAGTATCAAAAGTACTACCGTCCTTCAGAGAAAGCCCCAGTGGAAGACTGATGAGACAGGATCCTGTGGTTCATTTGTCTCCAAATAAGCAGGGTCATGTAAGTTATCATTAAAAAGGAATTATTTAATGTTTTGCTTTCGTTCCACAAGCTCTTGATACCAAAAGTGTTGTTCAGAGTTATATTTAGTGTCAGTTAAAAAATTAAAAAAATCCTCAAGCCCAGTTCCCTACTAGAAAATGGAGGAGGCAGCACAGCAGGCCTGTTATTTCCTGAATCCTACAGAGGCTTACAGAAATATTTATTAGTTAATAAAGATTTGTTTGCAGTTGAACAACTTCTTGTCTGTTATCTTGTGGTAAGTAGAGGATTTGTGGGAGCTTGCAAAGTTCTTCCTAGGCCTCATATGTGAGACTTAAAGTTTACTAATATATTTTATAATGCAACATTCAGAAAACTGCTTCTTTGAAACAGAATGGTGATCTTACTTTTGATTTTGTATTTTCTCCACTTTTGTCATCTAGTGTAACTATTATTTCCTTTCCATAACCTGCCTTGCAGATTGTTGGGATACTTTATCTGAAAGGTCTACTGGAATCCCGCTGAAAAAATAATTCTTGTTTTATTTGTATTTAGTGTCTAAATGGTAAATTTTGCCTTTCTATCTCTGCAGAGTTTGCTATATTCACACCATTTGGAGACTATCACATCCTGATTTACATACAGAGACAGATAAAAGCAGTAATATTTATAAATTTAAAATGTCTTAAATTATTTAAGTCACTAGACTCAAAAAAACCCCACCCTTTAAACTTTAAATTAACCAGTAAGTCTTATCACTTAATTTCTATTTAGTTGTACAAACAGCTAAAATAGAGTTGTGTTGCATGATTATACTGAAAATATTAGTTGCATTTACTTAGGTGTGAGAAAGTCTTTAACTGGTTCCTATTATTTCCTCCTGTTTACCAGAATTATATTTTTCTTTTAGGTTATTCATTCATAACAACACATCTTTATTAGTTAAAAAAATAGAAACCACATGCACACCCAAAAAAAAAAAATAAAACCAACCCCAAACCAACAACAATGCACCTGTCTTCATATTCTTTGGAGCACAAACTAGTTTATAGGTTTAGATTGTCTTTTTTTCCATTAGATGTATTTGACTGTATAAGGACATAATACATAACTAACTAGCTTGCGTGCAAAGTGTAGCAAATGATGCTTGCATTCTTCTCATTTAATCATTGTTAAAGTAAATCTTTATTATGTAGACAGATAGATGGCGGGAGTGCTGCAGTTCCTAATGAAGAGCAGTAACTTTAACTGGAGATAACTAGGAGTCCAGATCAACTTAATACTCCTTCTGGTTTTTTGTCAATTCTTGCTTTAGTATAATGAGAAATGTGGATGCTGACATTTCTTGCTCTCAATCATTCTCTATTTTCCCTCTTTTCCAGTTAAAACAGAAGCAATATTTAATCTTTTGTATTTGGCTGGGATCTCTGCCCATGCCTGTTTAGTAAAACTCCAGGGGCAGATACATAGGAAAAGTGGTTCTAAGTCTCCTTCCCATCCCTTCCCTTATTCCTGGGCCATCTGGTCACCAAACAAGTCCATTGCCAACTGAAAAACTGCATCAGTTCTGATTATAAAGATTATCAGAACGTAGATAAATTCTGTAGATGGAAAATAAAATCAAGGAATTCAGATGGATATAAATAACCCAAAGGTAGATGAGCTACTAAGCAATGATGAGTCTATGGCAAGGAATTCTTCATGTAATGGGATATTCCACCAATGCCCACTATGGAATTGAGGGCATTCAGTTTCCCCGGAACAGCTGGCTATAACCAAGGACAGAACACATGCCAGACACTGGCATGCCCTGATTTCAAAGCATTGCATTAAAACATCCTTTCTTGCAATTTTGCAGTTTGGAAAACAGTTTCAGATTAGTTAAATGACATTTCAGTGGTCATTTGCAAAGGACACTCCTGCTGAGGAGGAAATATACTCTACTACAAGAGGTAGGAAGAGGTTATTTTGCCCTACTTTAACCTTTTGATAGGCAATTGGATTATTAAAGTATATAATATTTTTAATTATAGTAGTTATGAACCAAGTCAAAAGTCTGCACATCTCAGCCAATTTCATTGAACTGGGCTGAGCAGAACTGTACTTGAAAGGAAACAGTGTAAAGTATTTTGGGACAAAATACAAACAACTCTGGCTGTCCCTGAATAGTTAAGACATGACTTCCAAATACATATGAAAGCTTTTTATATGCACCCAGACCAGATCACATGCATTGCATTGGAGTGAAATTTTTAGTTTATTAGTCTCCTCTCTATGCAGTATCTCAAGGTAGAAGAGCACCTATTTGTGCAGTGGTGACTTTTGTAATTGTTTTTTTCCTCCTCCTCTTTATTGCACTAATTTTGAAATAAACCTACAGGTGTGGTAGTTTTTTTGGGTTTGTTTTGGGGGTTTTTTATTGTTGTTTCTTCTGTAGTCTGACAGCCACTACTCCAGCCATTCCAGCAGCAATACTCTCTCCAGCAATGCATCCAGTGCTCACAGTGATGAGAAGTGGTATGACAGTGGAGAGCGCACCGAATCAGAGCTGAACAGCTACAACTACCTTCAAGGGACTTCAGCTGATAGTGGCATAGATACCACTTCCTACGGACCTAGCCATGGCAGCACTGCCTCCCTGGGAGCAGCAACATCTCCCCGTACAGGGCTAACAAAGGAGAAAGTGGCACCACTGTGGCATAGCTCCAGCGAAGTGGTCTCCATTGCAGACAGCACATTGGAAAAAGAGAGCCGCATGGACCGGAAGACTGAGTCTTCACTGAGCCTGGATATTCACAGCAAGAGTCAACCAGCCTCCAATCCTCTAACAAGGGAGAACAGTGCTTATAGTCTTAGTGATGCCGTCTCACATACAAGGTAATTTTTACCTCTTATGAGATTGACCCATCCACACTCATTTTCCCATTCTCACTCTCTAGCCTATCAAAAGTGAGCAGTGGATGTTGAAGAAAGGTTTCTACTTGTGTTAACCAGTGTTTTGAAAGATCTCACGGTGCAGAATGCTTGAAAACTAAGACCACCTTTAGTCTTTGCATCTGCTACTGATTGTAAGACTAAAGAATGTCTTTGAGAGCACATTCCATACTACTGCTACTAAACTAACATTAGACAGACATGTCTGATGTGTTTTATAAGGAATATCTTGCAAGAACTACAGTTCATATATGAATCAGAAATGAGATCAGTCCATTTTATTAGTGCACATAATATTTAATATGTTGCAAGTATGCATTTCAGATGTTTTGCAATTTTTTTCCCCTGTCTTTTTGTTCAGAAATCTGCTTGCGGTTGGTATGATCAAGACTGAGCAAGTTGCTTGGGAGTGCTAGCATGTAGATTTTAATCTCATTATATTGCAAGCTTGTGGGTATGAGACACTACAGTCACCTTCCCTTTCTCCCTCATTTTTGCCACTTAAAAATTGGGAATATCAAGTACATGTACTTGAACACCTCAGATGGAAGGTACCCATTTTACAAGTTAATCAGAGCTGCTAGAGGCAGCAAATATTTTAGGCCATTTTCCTAACCCATTTCCCAAGAAGTATTCAGTGCACTTTTTGAAAAATACTCATACTATGTGATACTAGCAACAAGAAAAAAACACGACTCTTTCAAGGAAGATGTGAGATCATCATAATTTGTTGGCCTTGTAGAGCCTGACTGTTATATTTTTATTCTTAAGGCACATCTGTTTTGAGTGTGCAGCTAAAATACCTACATGCTAAAAGTCTGAAGCAGTTTTTGCTAATTGGTTTGAGCAAAGCTACACTTATGCAAGGCTAGATGTTTATCAGACAGTTTAATAACTCCCTGTACAGTAGCTGCAAATAGGGGTTGTCATAGAGACTATAATGTAGTGAACGGTCTTCATGTACATGTAAAATTATCTCTTATGATAATTTTGACTAAGTAATCAATTAATAGTGGTCATGCTCTGGTTTTCTGCCTCTCTTGGTTGGCCATTTTTAGCACTAAAGCTCATACTCAGTTTGTATAAATCCTACCCAGGTCTTTGAGACTGGTGTTTCTAGTAGCTCAGCATGCATGAAGAACTTGAGTAAGTCTGTAGAAAACACTATGCAGAGGGATTTACTTAGATTTTGGGTCATGTTAGCCTGTGCCCCTTTTTTGAAAGTAAAAATCTATAGGGTGGTTATCTACAGTTTTATCCCTTTTATTTTAAGACCAGCATGTTTATATGCATTTTTTTAACATTAATTTGAATCTACCATGTGCTCTGCAGTACTTGTCTGAATGTAACTAACAGTAGCATTAAATGTGAGATTCTTATACAAAATCCTGATTGCAATGAAGATGGCAGTAGCATTTTTATTTGAAGCCATTTTTTCAGAAGCAACTCAAAGAAGCCTGGAATGCTTACATGTAACTCCTGGAAGCTTTATTGTAAAGGTGGGCCTAATCAGTATGGCATCTTTGTACATCTGAGTTTCTGGATTTCCTCTTCTATGAGCATCAAATCAGGTTCGTTCAGTAGAAAAACCAAGAAAATTAAATACAAAGAAACATACCTTCACAGGACAGGCATACCCTGACAGGTCTCATCTTTTTGTCTTCTGTGGATATACTTTGCAACTTGATTGCAAACTTAAATCTGGCATGTAGTCTCATTAATTATATGATAGCATTGTGTCTCCAGACATGGTGTTTTCTCTGGTTGATTTGGATTAATTTATGTGGTGTTTCTCTAATGATACTGAAGTTATTCTCTACGTGGTTTCTTGGGGCTGTTACTGAAATTTCCAAAGGTTCCATAGGCTTTATGCTAAAGAAAACAGTTGGTTGGGTTTTTTCCAGTTTCATTTAAAAACCAGGTATTAAAAATGCAGCTCTTTGCAAAGAGGACTAGTAGCAATTTGTAGAACACATGGGGCATGATACTTAAGAAATACTACAATCCTTGCACCCACATCACTTATTTTGGTGGAGAAAAAAAAGACTGACTTGCATTCCTTCTTTATTGTTTCTTATTTTTGAAAACTAGAACATGTTTGATGCCTCCCAATAAAGCAAAGGCACAGTCTGGGCTAAAAAGCTTTCATTTTGTTTCTGGTGGCATCCTGAGTTGATGCTTCCAGCTCTCCCGTAGTTCGCTCTATGGAGGCACAACAGCTTGGAGCTGGAGGCTTCTTAAACTGACACTTCCAAAATGTAACCACAGCTGCATGCTTCAGGGAGGTGAAGGAGGGGAGACAAAGGATGATTCTGAACAGGCTACTTTTCATGAGAAATGAACAGCTTAATTGGTATGTTTCTCTATTAGTTTCTAAATTGTTATCCTTTGTTCACTTCTCACTTTTTTACCTTTTGCCTGTAGATGCCAGAGTGTCTGTAACATCTTTAGAGTTGGGTTTCTGAGCAAGAAGTAAAGGAATTTGTCCCTATAAAGAACTTGGTGACAAAAGAGAAGAAAATAACCACAAATTAGGGTGTTTGTATCTGTACAGACAGGAGCAATAATTAGTGTTCAGATCATTTGATGATGCATAAAAGAACTTGTACCTGAGAATTGGTGGCAAAATGTAAATTATAGTGATTAACTTTTACAGCAGAGCTTCTGGCTGGGTTTTATTTTTCTTCTCCGCCCCCATTCCCAAAGTCCTTGCTGGTGATTGTGCAGATTTCTCATAGTATCCCAGGAGAATAGTATTATGTAGGCCAGTAATTCTACAGAACCATTATAGCTGAATGTATTAAATGAAGCCATATGCGCTGATGGCATGCATTCTCTAGGAAAAGAAATAAAATCAAACTTTCGTTTCCACCTAAACTATGCGGTTTCTTATGGTCCTCTTGCCAAAACTAAAAGGAAAATCATTACTATTTCTAATCAAGTGTCTTTTTTCATTACTTCTAATACTTTTAAGGTACTTAAAATATTATTTAATGATTGTGAAATACTTTTATGAGTGGCTCATCTGAAATTCTTGTGGATTGTCATGTAGTATTTGAATTCTTCCTTAATTTAATCCTTGATGTCTCAATAATTGAGGTGGGAGATGGGGGACCAACAATGGCTATCTGTGTCCTGAGAATATGAGGACTGAATTTCTTCCAGTTGTAATAAGCTGGTCCAGGTGTCTGTTACAGTATGAGTAATCCTCTGCATGCTTCCTGGTGTCAAATATTGTAATAACTTACCATCACTACCATAGTGCTGCAGCTCCAATTTAGTTTTTCTAGAGTTTATCCAAAGCCTTTTGCTCTCCAGATATGCTCTCACTTAACATACTGAACATCATTTTTGCTGCCTTTGCGTAGTAATAGTAAGGATCGATACTACCAGCCTGTCTAGGAGTTGTTACTGGTTTTTATCAAGAAATGTTTTCTCAGAACTAGCACTTCCTTGAGAACTACCTGATGGATTAAAGAATTCTGAAATGTGATCACAATTTCCCTTTTCCTACACTGAAGCAAAAGACTTCTCCGCTTCTTGAGTGTATTTCGAAGGAGGTAAAAATGAAAAAAAAAAATAGCCCCATAGGTTTCCTTTAAAGATGTGAGTCTTCCCCATATCTTGGCAGTTTAATTTTGCGGTGGTAATGCCTCACAGATGGGCTGGCTTACTCAGGATGTGTAGAGGTTTTCTTTCAGTATTGATAAAGAAGAGAGAGGGGGGAATGAAGAGAAATTTACTGCCTCTCCCCCTAGCTCTTCTTTTTTCCTACTTTCTTGCTGAAAATTATGTTTACTTGTGTCTGTTACAAATATGAAGGTTGAGCTATGCAGTGTCAAGGGTTTGATGGACAGGAAAATCTCTTCCTATTTTTTCCCAATGTACCATCTTTTGTATAGGCCTTTCAAATGTACAGATGGAGGAAAGAAAAAAATAATTCTATAATACAAAATCTGTATTATTGTCATTTGATTTGCATACATATGGGAGATGCATCTTGTCCCTGATGTGAGGAACTACAGCGCCAACCCCATGTACATCAGATGGAAGCATGGACTGCAGCAGCCAGTGCTGTTTGAAGTGGGAAGTCTAAGGTCCATTCAGGATCCTCATTAAATCCACAGCACTTAACTGTTGGGACTCATGGTGCTTAACTTGAAAATGAAACATAGTTGAAGGTGACTGTGATAGTTTAACTTAGCTGGCAGCTAAACAAGACAAAGCCACTCGCAACCCCCCCTCCTCCCCCCACCCAGGGAATCAGAGAGAGAATTGGAGGAGTAAAGGTGAGGAGATTTGTAGGTTGACATATGAACAATTTAATAATTAGAGTAAAAATAAAATTAAAATAATAATAATAAGAGTAATAGTTATAACAACTATATATATAGATATATATGAGTGATGCAGAGTACAATTGCTCATCACCCACTGATAACAATCCTGAAGGAGAGAAAAGGAACCCCGAAATTGAAATGGCAATCCCAGAAAAGTGAACCTGAGCAATTCCTGAGAGAATCTCCCCCTTTCCTGTCAGCCCCAGTTAATATACTAAATGTGACGTAATATGATATGGAATGTCTTATTGGCATATCCAACTGTCAGTTCTGGCTTTTACTAACTACTATGCTTTTTCTTCTCCACTCCGCCCTTCCATTCCTCTGTTCTTGGAAACTGCCCAAGCACAGTGTCCTTGTTTTATCAACACTGTTCTCATAACAATCCTCACTAAAACCAAAACACAGTGCTTTCTAGCTACTAAGAAGAAAATTAACCCTATCCTAGCAAAAACCAGGACAGTGACTTTTTAGATTCCATTTTTTGTCAATGGAGAGAGGAGAAACTCCAAAGCATTCATTCTCCCTGTATATTTGAGAAGCCTAATTTAAGATGAGAATCACCTCCTAAGGATATTTCTCCATTGACTTACAGCAGGAGCCAAACAAGTGGCATAGATTAGATAACTGACTTCTGTAAGGCGAGTTTATTTTCCCAGGTGGGAACATAAATTTAACCTTAAATTACTTTTTCGGTTTCTTCAAGAGAAATGTGAAAATGCATTGTTTTATAAAGATATGAAGAGAGTGGTGAAGGATTTTATGTTAAGCTAAGAAAGAAAAGATTATTCAGTGACTTTATTCAGCCTTCCAGCTGATTTTTATTTCTTAGTCAGAAACTGTTCTTTACCATGGGGCCATCTGTTTCAAATTCTTTTCTTTGCAGTGTTGGATACAGGGATGAAAATGTGGCTAAGTTGTATAGAGAGCTGATAGAAAACTGGTCTCCAAATACATAATGATTTTTCCATACTAAGGCTGTACACAGTTTTCCTGAAACTATACTTAGAAACCTTTAGGTTGTTAGAGTATATATTGTCTTAAGCCGTAGTGCTCCTGATATTATGAAAGTTGCATCAGATTTTAATATCAGCATAAATAAATAGTAGCTCCCATCTAAAGCCCTTCTCTTCCTTCCAACAATAAGCTGCAGTAGGTCATCTGAACTGTTTTTCTGTCTAGACAAATTGTGATATATGTTAGAGACCTGCTCAAACTTCGCAATTTAAGAGGTTTTTTTGCAAACTGTAACTGCTTTTCAGGCAAAATCCAGGAAGCCCTCTTTTCAAAGATGTATGGGTTTCTTCTGTGGTTTGTTGTGTGATTTTAAGAGATGTATCCTGTTGCTTAAATTCCTTCAAAATATGTTTTCTTCCACACCCAGGAATTCCAGCAAGAAACTGGATTTGGTTTCTTTTATGTTAATTCAGCTACAATCTCTTGTATTAATTTTAAGCTGCCTAATCCGCCTGTAAACACTAGATTTCCCATTTGTGAAAGGGAATGAGGGGACAGTGGTATATTGCATCCTTAGAGGTTGCTTACAAAATTTTTCAGTACTATGTGAGATGTTTTTAATTAAAGACTAATTAAATTAATTAATTAAAGATTACCTTTAATTAAAGGAAGGCCCTTAAGAAGAGCAAACTGTTGATACTCTACCCACTGTTGATGAGTAACATCTTCTGCACAGAGTTCTGCTTTAAAATGGTTAAACAAGGTGCATATATACACATTTGAGGCAAATTTTGTCTTTATTATGCTTGTTATGTTTTTGTCCTAGTACCATGAGCTCACGACACTCTGCCAGCCCAGTTGTTTTCACCAGTGCCAGAAGCTCACCTAAAGAAGAGCTTCATTCTGCTACTTCTCCCCAGCTCGCACCTTCTTTCTCCTCCTCCTCTTCCTCCTCATCTGGTCCTAGGACTTTCTACCCTCGCCAGGGTGCTACTAGCAAGTATCTGATCGGATGGAAAAAGCCAGAAGGGACAATAAACTCAGTGGGGTTTATGGATTCAAGAAAGTAAGACTGGTTTTTGGTTCTTTTGTTTGGCTGTTTGCTTTAATTGTAAAGAAGCATTGAGATCTGTGACACTTGTCTGTATAGAAGAGCTCAAGACTATTAATAGAATGCTTAGTCTTCTACAGAACTTAATCTCTAATCTAGAGTTCTGCAGTTAAGTTTAAATATTTGTTAGTTAGCTAATCTCATTCCCTGTCAACTTGTAAAAGATTTTTGTATCATTTCTAGAGAGCTATATGGATTTCAGTCCTGCTAAAGCTTATCTTTCCTTGGGACTTTGTAAAGGTGACTCGGAATGCTATTTGAGCAAATACTAAAAATCCTCTTAAAATAGAGCCTGAGTTTTCCTTAAGCCTCTCATCCGCATAGTAGCACCGTGCATGCTATGCATTAGCTCTGTGGCACTCCACATTGCCTTGTTAAGATTGCTGCCAGTATCCAATCTAACTAGCTTAAAGTAAGCAAAGATCTCTCTGCATTACAATATGCAACCAGCTCTTTTGGAAAAGAAATTGAGAAACAATAGTGAAAATGTTGTTCTTTTAAGTCTAGTATGACTTGGAAAGCAAGTGGTTCACAAAGCCCATTTTGAAGTAATTTATTCAATTCTTGACTTTTTTGGGGTCAAGCACAGAATCCCTAGATTATACCAATAACTGGCTGTCAAAAGGAGATGGTGAAATTTAGTGATAATTGCATTATAAAAAGCCAGTTAAAAGATTAAAGAAATTTAGTGATTTGCTGCTTTTGGGCTCATTTTTGGTTTTGTATAGAATACATGTTATTTTAATAGATTCAGTCTCTTATTGGGAAAATGTGTTAGGATAACCTTTAAGTTGATGTTTTTAAACAAGTCTGTTGCTTCAACAGGTATTGAGTCTCTGCTGTATTAGTGAAACTGCTTCCCTTTTCCATGCCCCCTACTAGTTTTTTTCTTTGAAAATCTTGAGGGTACTCTTACTCTTGTTTTATTCATGCCTCCTGCCCCAGGGCTTTGAGACCTGAATGTCTGTTCCATTTCATTTAAGACGTCACCAGAGTGATGGCAATGAAATGGCCCACCCTCGGCTGCGTGCTTCAGCGAGAGATCTACGAGCATCACCAAAACGAGCATCCAAGTCCACCATTGAAGAAGAGCTGAAGAAATTGATAGATCTTGATAGCCCGACACCTGAATCCCAGAAGAATTTTAAGGTATGTTAAAGAGAGACTCTGTCACCTGGCTACCTCTTGTCACAGTTAAGTGAAATCTGAGAATACCTGAAGAGCAACACACAGGTCCTCTTCTGATCCAAGTCATAGTTCTGTAGCTACAAAATAGAAATGTGTGACATTACACTTTAGCAGTCAAAGCTGAAGTGTTCATTTACACAGAGCTTACTCAGTTGGACTTTGCTTTGGACTCAAGAGTTTCTTAGATAGGATCTTTTCTGTTCTCACTCATAACAGGAAAATAAAATGCAAGGCATTTCTTGAATGCTCATCATGGACAGAAGGTCATCTGTTTGTCACAGACTTATCTGCTAGAGAAATACATTTGGAGAATAGAGTTTCATTATTACAATCACTGCAATATTATTACAGTTTTGTGTGCAAATTTAAAGAGACTGGTATGCTAAATTGCAAAGAACATTTAGGACTGCTGAATTTTCCATCCTGTAGTGTTGTCTTCTGCATTTGAATTCTTCTCTGATTGCATCACTAGACAGTGACTTGTTGACAGTAATGAAACTCCTTGCAAAAAGCATGCTTTTATACCTGTTACTGCTCAAGGACCAAAAACGCTTCCTAAACTTAAGCAAATATTTATACAGGATAAATAGTTAGAAACATTTCCGGATGTGTTTCAAAATGTGTGTAATAACACAAAAGTGCATATATTAATTTTAAAATTCCATAATTTTGAAGAGAATGTCTTGATTTCTACCATCTCCATGTACAGTCAGTGCTTAATGGCTCAGGCTCATCACATAGAGCCCAAATGGTTTCCACAGCAACCATGCAGAAGAGAGCTGCAACTTTGTTCTTTGCTTATGAAAACCCAGAGTGGCACATTAAAACTTGTAAGTGCTATGTTCCAAACGTACACAGATTATTTCAGATGTTACCTTTCAGCCCAGAGAGAAAAAAACCCTAGCCAATGGCAAGATATCTTTTTCTTAGGTCTGTGGTAGTTCTGAGGAGAGTGGGACGTGGGTGATGTGAGCAAATCCTGTTTGTTGTTTTGAGCAAGAGGATTGTTCTCATTCCAATAAATTCCATTCTGTTTAAAGAGGTGACCTGAAGACCATTAAAAGTGTTTATTTTCCCAAGTTTGTTTTTCTGCTTTGGGGCTAGTGAATCAATTCTTACCCTGATCTTTATTTCCTGGTGACTATAACAAGTATGTTAACGCAGTTTACACTTAAGATAAATTTCATCAAGTTAGTAACATTCTATCACATCAATAAATTAAATTATTTTCCATTTTAAAAGTAACTGTCACTTCTGCCCATTGCATGATTTATATTTCATCTTACAAAAAAATTGCTCTTATGGCATAAAAATTTTTGACAGTTTAAAAAAAAAGAAAGAAAAAGAATGATAATGCCCTTCATTAATTCACTGCACAAAGACTAGTAATCCTCTTCGTTCTGTCTGTTGGCTGCCAAAGGCTTTGTTTGCTAGTAGAATTTGTTCTAGGTTGTGATTGTGTCTTGTTCGTCTTTTTATTATCTTCTGAGCCCTCCTTATCTACTACTTACACATTGTATCTTCTCAGACTAGTCACCCTTCTTTTACCTCTGCTCTGTTACCAGAAGACAATTCCTACTCATATTGTCTCTGTTCTGACTCCATCAGATGTTCTTATCTGTGCAACTTTTTAATCTCAACATCATATATTAACTTATGGTTCCAGCTCCTAATTCTTCAACACAAAGTGAAGTATACCACCCTCCAATAAATGCTGCTTGGCTTAACAGTTCTTTCTTTTCATTTGCCACTTCAGGACAAGCACTGGGAGGTTTCACTGAATCATAATGTGAACCTGCTGATTGAGCTTTTAAATTTCAGAATAAAAAAGTGGTTTGATCCTCAATGTAACACAGTGACAACTGTGTACCAGCAGTTGTCATGTCTGTAGTGTTAATTGTATATGGAAGGTTCATACTGTGATGGGCATGTCCTGAGGGACACAACACAGAAGGGAGAATTTGACGTAATAGAAAGTTGGTATGGGACATGGCTTCTCTTTCCTTATCTTTTGATGATAGCAGGCTTTTGTAAGTAATATCAATTGTTTCTGATCCTTAATCAAAAAACCAAAATGTGCAGCAGTCTTTTAATATTAAAATTTGTCACATTTTGTAAAAAATAAATAAATAAATCTTGCAGATTGTTTTCCACTGTACAGTGCCAATAGTCCCTCCTCCATGCTTTTCTCCCACCTTGTAGTGTGGGATTTTGGTCACAGGAATAGAGTACCGTCTGTTTAAATAATTTTTTTTCCTCTTTCTGAGAAGAGAGAACTATTTTTATGTGCAAATGAGCAACTCTTTGTAATGTTTAATCACTCTTTCAAGAAATTGCATTCTCTTCTTATTTTTTGTTTAAACTTGCTTACAGAGCAAATGAAGGTGGTGAGATCTCCCTTTCTCTTTGCCATTTCTCCATTAAAGCCTTTGGACCAAATTTCAACCAAATTGTCAAGAAATATTATGTCTTAGAGATAGTCCTGTTGCTACAGGTTTCACAAAAATCAGTGTCTCTGCTGATGGGAATGGTTATGCATTCTTTGATAGAAGCTCACTGGCACTGGGCTAACTCCGGGCTAACCCCAGCATTGCTTTCTCCTGTGTGGAGCATGGAGGAAGCTGGGATGATGTGGTTGAGACACAAGTTCTCTTACTCATGGGACTATTTACTTAATTTTGATTCAGATCCTTCTGAAGAATCCAAATGGTGATGGCCATTCCTAGTTCTTCAGTCTCATGACTTCTCAGTAGTTGGCATTTGCTGGTGCTCTACCTCCAGGAGGGCAGCCTGCCCCCGGGCACAAGGGAGAATTCTGATTTATGCAGCATTCAGTCTGCTACATGTTATCTCTGCTACACATCAGCTCTGGAATCCACAAGGGCTGCCTGAGATTTCCACTTCAGAAGTTTGAAGGGTATTTAAAAGGTAGAATGTGAGATAGGCTAAAAAAGACCTATATATTTTATCTAGTTGTAATCTCCTTCAAAGCAGATTCCTTTAGTTCTTTTTCCTATTCACTCTGCAAAAATACTATGTTAACACTTGCTTTCTTATTTAAAAAAAAAGTTTTAAAAAACTGTTTAACATGGACTTCAGAAGTTTCTTTATTGATTTTTTTTTCTCATTTCTTTTTATTTGTTTTTATGAATGTATAGTCACACACTCTGTCCTGTCAGTCTCCCTTTCCCAGCACTCCTACCACAAGGCGTGCCTTGCAAAGGACTTTGTCAGATGAGAGTATTTACAGTGGTCAAAGGGACCACTTCTTCACCTCACGGGCCTCACTCTTGGACCAAGCCATGCCAAATGATGTACTATTCACCAGCACGTACCCTTCTCTCCCAAAGTCACTGCCATTACGGAGACCATCATATACTTTGGGAATGAAATCACTACATGGTGAGCGTATTTCCCATTTTTCTACTTTCAAAGGAATCCTTTGTGAATTGTGTTACGGAAAAATATTTGTTACAGCAATTAGTACTTCCACCTTGATTTTGCTAAAAGAGAGTCAAGTGACATGCCTGAAAATATAATATAGGATGGGATTTTTTTTTTTTTTTTCCTCTTTTCAGTGGTTATAAGACTGCATGACTGGTCATGCAGTTACCTTGTAGAGGAAGCACAAAAAATTGCCACATTGGCTGTAAGTTTTCATGATTTCTTCCAGGAGTCATCTGGACCAGTTGGACCAATGGACAAATAATGCCTGGTTATCCACCAGTGACAACTTCAGTTCCTTTAGTGTGGGATTATGGGAACAAAATACTATTAGGAAAATAATGATATAAAAGTCGATAAATACTAGTGGACATTTGGATGTACAACTACACCAGATACAGCTTTTACTGCACCAACTCTTTTTAAATTTACTGCCTTATCCTATTCATTTTACACTACTTGAGTTACTTATTTTAGTCACACATCAATGCTAACAAGAAAAAGTTACTTGGTAAACAGCTGTCAAGAAGGCACTCAGCTTTCCCCCATTAGTTTACTGAAAAGTCTCAGTAGGATCATCTGATAGGTTGTGTGTTGCTGCATGTGAACGTCTCGGTGGGAAAGGGAATTTTCACAGGTTCCCTCTGTACCTCATAACTAAATGTGTACTAAATATATTTTCCAGAAATAGAGCTAGATCTCACAGTGTAGGATTCTGCAATGTTTTCTGAAGAAGTGCATATCTGCTCTGATATATTCATGTATATACGTATATATATATATACACAGAATATATATATCATATATTCTGATATATTCATATATATACGTTTCAAGAGCAAAATGCAAGGCTCTCAGTAGATTCAACTCATTGTAGTGGGCCCTAAGCACAGTTTGTATTTAGATACAGGGATACTTTTGACAGTGAAGGCTGCTGAAGAAATCTATTTTGAATTCTTTTCATCTGTCTGTGATCACTGGGCATCAGTTTTCAGTGTTGAACCTGACATTTTCATGAGGTGTTATTTCTGTAACATGTTTATTCCGTGAGAGTTAGGAGACTGAGCTTGCTTCACTTCTGCTTTTTATATGCACTAAAATAACTTTGCAGACTTGGTTATGCTTGTAACTGGGTGGTGGATTTGGCTTCTGATGCCTCAGGGTCAGAAAATGAATTATATTATCTGAGTAGAAGTGGAACGCAGTACTTGGTCTCTTCATTCAGATGCTCCTATTTTCTGAAAAGAAAACCACAAAACCTTCTTTCACTGTTACATTCTCTTCCTGATTACTTCTCTTAGCACATAAGCTTTCTACATTTGTCAACCAAACAAGATTTCCCATTTTCTATAAAATGTAGGGATGGTTATAGGACCAGCTATTTGAGTGGCACACAAATTGTCTCCCACACACACACTTGCCTTTGCTGAGAGAAGGATTAAGTAGAGCTGGATGTTTATTACCACAAGTATTTGTTGGCTTCCAGCTATTCAATTTTTTTTTTTTAATTCAGAGATCTTAATAACAAAGAAAATCCATTCCAGAGCACCTTCATTTGTTTTGAAGAGAGAAAACAATGAGTTTAAAATGTTCTTATTTATGCATCTGTCTTAATTAACAATCCAACTCACACTTTTAAAATGTAATTTTTCAAATGGTTAATTTTTTATTCTAATTCTGTGTTGTATCTTTTCACTAATTGTAAATATTTTCATGTTAAGAACTTTGCAAATAACTGCCCTCTTTTTGGGAGATAATACAAGAATCTTCAGTGTTAATATTGAGCTGAACTTAGATTTATGAAAAGTAAACACAGAGAGACAAAAAAAATATCCTGCATTTTGAGCAAAGAAGGGGAGGGGGAAACACACCACAATTTTGTATTTTTACAGGAGCAAATAGGTGCCAGGGAGTGTAGAAGCCCCAGCAAGCTGCAGAGCCCTCCACAGTATCTTCAGCTTGTGTAGAGGTGGGAATTTTGGGGTATAAGAGTACTGCCCCAAGCCCCAGTGCTGAGAGGAGGCAGAGACTGGCTTATGAAGTGGTAAGCTGCAAGAACTGAGGCAGGTTAGAAAGGAGCTGAATGTCCTGGTGAAAAGCAGTCTTAGAAAAATGGACTGTAACATGCTGTATCTGGTTAACTACAGTTGATCAAATGTGTTCTGCTCACAAAAGAGCTATCCCAGAAAAATTAAAAATAGGGATGCATGAGTTTTAAGAAAGGGATTTTTTTTTTTTTAAATGGTGTTTATAATTTGATCTTCATTACTCTAGGAGAGTTTTCTGCCTCAGACAGCTCCCTCACAGATATCCAGGAGCAAAGACAGCAGCCCATGCCAGACCCTGGTCTTATGCCATTGCCTGATTCTGCCTCTGATCTGGACTGGTCAAACTTGGTAGATGCTGCCAAAGCATTTGAAGGTAAGTTTTCAGAATATAATGCTTGGAAAGCTGGTGTTTGTGCATGTTGCATTAAAGAATGGTTTGCATTTTTTTAATCTTGACTCTTGCTTTTGTTGTTGTTACTGTTTCTGCTTAGTCTGAAGTTTAAGCTCATTTAAAATAGCAACTCAAGTCTTAACAGTCTAAAACTTCGTATGTAATTCTCAGATACCATTTCTTCATACTGGAATCCCTCTGTGCTATGATTTGGCCAAATCTGTGTTAAACTGGCTGCTTTTCATTTCATGTAGAGCAGTTGCAGACATCACAGCTAGGCTGGAAAAGACAGCTAGCATGAAAGTGCAAAAGTAGTCAAATAGCAGGGGAAAAGCATATGAGCACCATAATGATTGCTTGCTTACTGCACTAGCAAGAAGTTTCTGTAGTGCAGCTGAAGTGCGCTGCCAAGGTAATTTGGGAAACTACCACATGCCTTGTTGGTATGTGGTTTTTTTTGTTGCCGTTCTTCCCTTTGCATAATCTGAATATATAGATTTGCACATAAGTGTGGTCTCATCCTATGGCACTTTCTAGCTCCTTGACACTTAATAAACTGAAGAAAACTGAAAGCTGCCTAGATGTATTTGAATTTTAAATTAAATGCACTTCAGTCCAAAGGGAGTTTATCTTACAGTTACTATAATCTGATGGAAAAGTCTTCTAGGTGCATTAAACAGAAGTGCCTTTTCCCAATCTCTGCACAAATACTGTCTCACCTTCATGAAAGTGTTTTTGCTGATGCTTAATATTTTAGACATTATTCTGTATGGTTGGAGAAGGCTGTGATGTAACTTGCTTTCTTGGCTGTTCTCTGGTAGTGGCCATATACATCATTAAGACAGTGCTTGTCTACACTGGTGTTCAAGATGTACATGTGTGCTCTGCTCTATTGCCATAGGAGTTGTAGGACCAGCATGTCTCATATTTTTGCTGTGCAGTCTTGAGAAAGAGTATTCAGAGTAAGCCTTAGTCCTCAAGAAGAGATGAATTTGTAGTGACTGTTTTTTCACCGCCACATAGTGATGAAACCCAGGTTTTAATGAATTTCACTGTCAGCAATTTCTTTTTAAAAGACCCCCTTTTTTTGTTAAATTATTTGACTGTCCTCATTAACCTGAATCCCTCGCTTTTGTGGGCCCCAAACTCACTTGTGTTTCTCTTTAGAAGTGTGAACAAAGTCAGTGTAGTGAAGGTAACAAACTGACAGCTCAGATGAAGAAAAACTGGGGTAAAGCGTTGCCTGGCACCTTCATCCTCACCACTGTAAAAATATATGCAGATTTGACTTGGAAAGGGAACAGCTGTCTGATGTCAATATAATCCCAGTCTCTACCAGTAGCCAGTAGGGACTGACAAGTACCAAGCAGCCTAAGTTCTGATTTGTGATGCTAGACACCTCTCTTCTACATCATTGGTTGGTATCTTCAGCACAAGGCCCCGAATTTACGAATAGTGGTATCTGCAACCAGCTGAAACAAAAGCTACTTGGATCCCTGAGCTACACCAACCTTCAGCGTTTTCATTCAAAGGGAAAAAGAGAGGAGTAGGAAAAATTCCTTCAAATACCAAGGCATGTTAATTTTAGCCTTGTTGAAGGCACAAGAATAAAAATTTGCCAAGCAGAAAAAGATTATACTATTCTGTTTCCAGTGAGAGACCAGCAGTTGCTGAGGCAGAGATATATTAATTTATTAAATTAAAGTGTGTTTATAGGAGACTCCAGAGGTAGGGGCAGTCAGTAGTTTACAGTCATACTACATGTGATAGTGATTTAGAGATGTATTAAAACATCTGAGCAGTTACGGGACAAAAAAGTATAGACACAAGGCAGGAAAGAGGTTTCACATTTCAATCTGAAAATATTTTTTAAGGCATAAGGAAAAAAATTGGGGTTCTGAAAAATTACATTGGTCATTTTACTTTCCATGTAAATTGCACACAGTGAGCTTTTCTTTCCTCAAGATAAAGGGATCCTTTATAGAGTAAAGGAAGCTAACTAAGTTATTGAGTAGTGTCATGCAGTTGTGCCCAGGAAGTTCTGCACAGCTCTTGTTGTTCCAGCTTGGCTTCTTGCCTCTCTTGAAACTGGCCTTGGGTGGACTCCGTGAGTGCTGCTGTGTATCTCTGCTTTGCAGTCTCTAGCAACTCCCTCCTGGAGAGCTTCTTAGCCTAAGAGTGATGCATGATCTGTGTGAGCATCCAGTCCTGTGCCAGAGCTAGTAATGATCCTGGAGGAGCAACAATCCAAAACCACAATCCCAGAAGAGCAAGAGCCAGACAGAGAGCCACTCACACGAGAGAGTGCCTCATTAACATACTGAACATAACACTATGATATGGAATATCTCGTTGGCATATCCAAATGCCAGTCTAGCTTATTAATTTAAATATTCCTTGCCCCGCCCCTAGACCTTGCACTTGTAGACTAGCAAAACACGAAGTCCTACTTTCAGTGACAATTGAAAACATAGGTATGTTACCAATGTTTTTCTCATAACAAATCCCATGCTGAAACAAAAACACAGCACTGTTCTAGCAATTAAAATAAAACCTAGCTCTGTCCCAGCTAAAAAACAGGACATGAATCCAATACAGTGGGAGAACCTGGAACAAACACTTGCAATGCCAGTTTGCTTTTGTCAAGTGGATACTGGTATGTCATATCATCACCTTATCATGCTTGAAACAGACTTCTTAGATTGCTTTGAGATCCTGCAGTGTAGCTGTTGTGCTGTGCATGAACAGATAATCGTTACTGCTGCCATCGTTTTTCTCTGTATGTTTGCCTTCTCAGTTCAGCGAGCTTCATTCTTTGCTGCTGATGATGAAAATCACAGACCTGTGAGTGCTGCCTCCAGTAGCGATCAGGCTGAGGACCAGCTTACTGCACAGATAAAGCCTTATACAGGGTAAGTATATAAAGCAGATATGCAGGTTTCCTCAGCTACAAACCAAGGAAAAGAGTGGGAACATCTTTATTTGGAAGCCACCTCCAGGCTTCACAGAACTCTTCACAATTTTTCATTAAAATGGTGGTGGGAAGTGAAAACAGAAGAATTATAAGTACAATTGAACCTTTTTGCAGATTCTTTCTTGTCTGAGATTAAATGTGTCCAAAGTGATGGTAATTCAAGGTACATATAATAAGTGGAAGTAGAGAGAAGTCAAGTGATAGGATGGCCCCAGTTACTCATGTGTTAAATTTGTTCTGTTGATTAATCTGCTGCATGTGTTCCATCTACTCTTAGGTTCTTTTTGTTCATTTTGTGAATCCTTAGCGTACCTGAGTGCATGCCTACATAAAGCTGCTTGGTATAGACAAGGCTGTTTGCTACCCCATGTGAAGGTAATAAATCATATCAATACTATTCTTGTTTCCTTCTTTCAACAGTAAAGAATCTCCTCCAACTCTCGCCTCTAAAGTGGACCAACTGGAAGGTTTGCTGAAGATGCTGCAAGAGGATTTAAGGAAGGTAAACATTTCATCTACAGAAAATCTGTAAGACATATCTTTAGTGCTGATAGGTGATGCTAATAATTGTGTAATCCTGCTTTGCCATGCCTGAACCTGTGACAGTCTCATCCTTGTATGAGAAAAAGACATTTCACCATCTGATTCCTCTGCTTAAATTAGGAGAGTGATTCAGAGTACCTCCACTTCTAATTCAGGTGGCACTGCGAAAGGCTTGAAGTTAGTCCATGTAGATATATCCTGCTGATGTTGAAAAGTGTTATCTAAACATATAATTTATACTGTTGAAACTTTCTGTATTGTGTTACTGCCTGCTTGGGCCAAGAAGGATCTGCTGTGGTCAGTTGAAAAGGCTTTTAGCTGGGAAAGTATTTGCAGGAATATTTCCTATCCCTTATTTAGTTAACCATCAGTAGTTGTACGTACATGTTGTACACACAGAACAGGGCATGACCAGTTTTATTTCACCACTTGGGGAACCAGCTTCTGTATTAGAGTTTAATATAAAAGAAATACTGCTCACTCAAGCAAAAAGGGAGGAATGAAATGCCACAAATGTCCCTTAGATACAAAGCTGTATATTACTGCACATAAAATCCTTATAAAGAAAGAGACCCATCCTCTCTTAAGAGATTCTTGCCTATCTATATAGGTAAGAAGCACGACCTATAATTTCCACTAAGATTTGTATTTTTCTTCATGCCTAAGGAAAAAGAGGACAAGGCCAGTCTCCAGGCTGAAGTGCAACATTTGCGGGAAGACAACTTGAGGTTACAGGAGGAATCTCAGAATGCAACTGAGAAACTGAAGAAATTCACTGAATGGGTTTTCAACACAATTGATATGAACTGAGAACAGTGTATGGGGAAGGAAACTATCTGTTATGGATATTATTACTGGGACTTAAGCTTTAATGCCACCTTAATCATGACATGTGAAAGTATAGTCAGAGCACTTCCCTGTTCTTCATCTTCCAGTAACCCTTTTTTGCATTTCTGCGTGCACTCGGAACAATTGCAGATCAACAATCAATGTCTGCCTTTTGTAGAAAAGAACAAAGTAAATAATTTTAAAAAGATAAAATAAAAGTTTAACTGCTAAAATGTGAATGTCTATTTTTTGCACATTGTCTCTTTATCTGTTATGTACAAAATGATTTGGAGGTGGGATCAGGCTTGCTATTCCATCTGCCTCTATTTCCATTAACTCCTTTCTCTCTGTTTCAGGTAATCTGCTTTTCCTTGCAGCTTTGGCAAATATTATGACATCTAGAAAATTAGAAAGAAATGTTTATTTTACTGCTCTTACATTGTTTTCTGAAGTATGCCACAGACAAGGAGATGTAATGCAATGTTTTAGGTGTCTCCTTAGCAATTTGCTCTCGATTGCTAGTGCTACCTTCCCATACATTACAGAGAATGCATGTCCATAGTGTATGGTACAGTACAACCAGCATCATAACATTTGGAGAGAGAGTAGAGACATGAGCCATGGGTGAGGCATACTATCACACATCTGTTGTATTAGCATCTCTGGTAGCCTTTGTTTCCCATGGAAACAGTGGCTGCCAGTAACTTTACATAAACAGCAAAGCTAGGCATGCTGCAGTTCATACTGTATCAGGCAGGCTGAGACATACTGAGTACTGTTGCTGTGCCACTTAATGTATCGTCCCCTTCCCTTCCAGGGGAATCTGTTACTTGCAAATATGCAGAAGACATAGGCTGAAGTTGTAAAGAGATTAAGATTTCTTTCCCCTGACCTGTTTCCATGAAAATTCACATAAAGCATCTTTATGCACCTGCCTTCCCATTCAATTTATCTGGACTTCTCAAATCACAACAGATTTTATAAGTGTTTATTCAACTTGTGTTTTATTACATTAGGGGTCTTAAAAATCTTTCACTATGGTAGACAGAGGAATACATAAAGGTAAATTCGAGAAGTGTGTTTTTCAAAGTACTGGGATAGGATTGGAGCTTTGAAATCCCCAATCCCCAGTGAAACTGTCTAGCATGAGATTTCCCAAACTGCCTTATGCCAGGAAAGTTAATTTATTGTTCTTTGAAGAAACAGCTAACTTGCCACAACATGTTACCTCTCCAGAAAGTACCTTTTTGGTGTCAGAATACAAATTTTAAGCGCCACAGTCTGCACAGGCATTGAATGGTGCAGTGTGCTGAGAAACCTTTTTTACTCCCTCCTGAGTCACTACCTTAATAAATATTGCCCTGCATAAAGTGCAAGGGGGTTAATTTCAAGAGCATCCACTCTTTATTTAATTTCAAGAGCATCCCTTAAATAAATTAAAGCATAAATTAAATTTATTTAATTTCAAGAGCATCCCTTTACCACATTCTCAAACAGACAGATTAAAATCCTCAGGCATAGTTTTGTCACAGAAACTTACACACTCTTTTCAGATCCTTTTTTCATGCTCTTTAATCTTGCTCCACACAAGTACACATTACACTTCAACTTCAAACTTCATTTGTGATGCTAATCCCCATGGAGTTCTTCTCTAATGTTTTGTCATGGAAATGGATCTCTTCGGAAATATTTCTGGAGTGCTTTTGTAAAGGTTTAGAATGTCTTGGGTTTTTTAATGACTTGTATGAAGGAGATTTATATAATGCTTGATATTATTTGTAAATGGGAAATATTGCTAACATCTCTGAGCATCCTGAAGTCTTGCTTTTATTCTCTTTTATTTTTAAGTTTGGTTTTTATTTTATTTCAAAAAATATTTTGGGACTTGGGGCAGACTATTTATTAGAGTTTTGCAACAGAGTTCTTGTATGATGCCACTGAAGGCTACTTGTAAAATTCTGACAATAAAACTCATTTTAAAAGCTCTTCTAAACCATTTTCTTCTAATTTTGTTGGATTTGATGTTTCAGACTTTCCAGAGTTTCTGGATTTCTTCCAGAAAGCATTTCTTCCTGCTTTCTTCTTGTACCAATTTTCTCAGTTCTTAGCAATAGAAGAGTTTCATTCTCTATCAAATTTCTACTTTTTATCCTTTTTTAAGGCTCTACTTGAAAGTATACTTGGTATGTATGGCTTCGAAGGTATACTTGTGAGGTGGTTTAACTCTTTTTGGCTTGCAGCCAAATCCAGTCTGCTCTCACTCTCGCCCCCAGCCCAGTCCAGGGAGTAAGGGAGAGAACTGGAAGGAAAAGGGCAAGGAGACTCATGGGTTGAGATAAAAATTATTTACTAATCAAAATAAAATGATAATAGTACTAACAGAATATACAAATGAGTGATGCACAGTGCAATTGGTCACCACCTGCCCACTGGTGCCCAGCCTGTGCCAGCCAGCGACCCCGGAGCCAAGACAGTCCTGAAACCGAAACCCCAGAAGAGCGAGCCCGAGCGATCCCCGAGAGAATACCCCTGTCTTCTGGTCAGCCCTGGTTGATATACTGACATGATGTGATATGATCTGGAATATTTCATTGGCACATCAAAATGCCAGTTTCAGGTTTTGCTATTCACTGTGCTTCTCCCTCCCAGTTCTGATGCAGCTGTGAACCAGCCAAACATTAGTACTTTATCAAGATTCTTCTCATAACAGATCCTACACTGAAACTAAAACACAGCTATTCTAACTACTAAGAAGAAAATTAACTCTATCCTAGCAAAACCAGGACAACTTGATATGTATACATACACTTCATCCCTTGACTTTTTACTTGTATTACTGCACAAATGTATTTTCTTCCCCCATTTCCAAGGTTTTGCTACTGTTAACAGTGACTCTGAGCTTCACCGGGCTGATAGGTAGAGGAGGGGCAGTAGGTTTTTATCATTTATCAGGATTTTAGAACTTACTTGGAAAAATTAAGGTCAATTTAGGTCAAAACCAAACTTGCCTGGCACGTCTGCCCAAGGGCACACACAGTTTTCACCATCGCAGTACCCAACCAAGAGAGCTGTGATGCAGCAAGAGCAAATAGAAGCATCTGATTTAAAACCCCCTAATGGGGTTGAACCTTAGAAAGAAACTAGATGCCATTTTACCGTTTGTAATTGGATCCTAGTAATTGAGTTGAAGCAGGAAGCATCCTGCAGGCCAAGGAGTTGCCTTGCCCACATTCATAATGAATTCACGTCAGAGGTTCCCATGCTCCACCATGCACACTGCTAGATCAACCTAGACCAGGGCAAGATCTAACTTGCAGGCATCTCCTCACAGCCTGAGTACGTAACTGGCCTAAGCAGAAGGTGGGTGGTTGCGAGAGGAGTATGGGTAATGGGGGCTGCCTTTCTATATCACCCATTTCTCCCAAGAAAGCTGTATTTCTGTAAGGAGTTTTGTATTCTTTGTATACATTCCTGTGTTAAGGTGCTGTTCTCCCTGTGACAGTGTTTTGGATAGCCGGATGTGGCCGATACAGCAGCAGGAGGCTGCCTTCTCTCAAAATCCTCAAATCAGGAGGAGGTCACCATGGGGGGGCTGCAGCTTGCATGATGGACAATCAAGTGAAGCAGGGTGTAGGTAAGAGGTCAGAGGGTATTGGGCTGTGGGCTGTGGTAAGAGGCAAGCTGTGAGGCACACAGAAGCTGGGATTGTGAGGGGAGAGGCTGGTAGGAAGAGGACTGGAAAACTAGTTACGGGGTTAGGGGAGAGATGCTGTGGGGATGAAATGAAACACAAAAAGATTTTACTGCTCTATGAAGCGTGGTTACTGTATGATAGCCTGTTGTTTCTGTGGGGAGCCATGTTCCAGACCTGATTCACAGGTATTGTGAGATAGCCTTTTTCCCCAGCTTTTCCTTTTGTGGGAAAGGTCACTGTGAAGCAGGCACAATCTGGGAAGGTTGTCATGTCTGTTTTTAAAACCTTTACGTAATCTAGCTTCTCTCATCTCCTAGTGCCTTCTTTTGAGCAGACAGTTAACAGATCCTCTTTTAAAGCAGTCAGCTGTCTCCTAGCAGACACTTCAGTATGGTGTTAGTCCTGTATGTGAGCAACTTGCTTTGCTGCAAGATAGCAGGGGAACAGAGGCGATTACTGTTTACCATCTGGTATGGCACCCAAAATCAGATTCCCTGGAGGAGAGATGACACTGTCCCTCCTCCACTGCAGAAGTTGGAGCAGACATATGGGCTTTGCTGAGGACAGGAGCTGGGCAGTGCGATGATGAGGCTTGTACAGATGCATTCAGCTTTTCCTGGTACTAGCTGTAGTGAGGAAATCCTTGCTGTTCTGTTTGAGTTGAAGCTGGAGGGGAAAGAGTTTATAGAAACATTTAATTCAGACCTCTGCAGTAAGAGCCCCTTCCCCTAGCAGAGGTTTCCGTTTCAGCTGGGCATGAAGGGAGGGAGGCTGGGGGGTTTGTGTTGAGTTGGACTTGTTGGAGGCCAAGGTCTGGATTTGGAGCCCTGTTTCCCCAAAGCAGGCAGTGGCAGATGGCAGCTACCTACACCCCCCTTCTGCAAGGGACGCTGGCTACAGTGATTGTCCAGGGCAGGTAGACCCTCTCCCCCTTTCTACTGCAGCAGCCTGGAGGAGTCATGCTCAGTTTTGGGGAGACACGCTGGCTGACAGGGGACCTTGTGGGCTTTTTCCCCACTTGATATGCAAGGTCACAGCAGGTGAGTTCATCTCTCCGGCTTCTTCTGTGCTTGAATAGACCTGCGTCCCTCCAGAAGGGGATTTCAGTGTGTCACAAAACAGCTTGTATTTCTCTTGGAAGTTTGGCATCTGAATGATTTAAAGTGGGCTCAGCTGTTTGTGGCATGGCAAAATGTGGACTAGAGTGGGAGCTTCCATGGGGAATTAAAACTGGGGTGCTGCAGCAAGCTGCACAGCCTTCCCAAACCACAGGGACAGGGGCTGCAGAATTTATGGTCTGTCACAAGGTAACTCAATTTGGAAGGATCTTCAGGAAGTCTCTTGTCCAGCCTCCAGCCAAAGCAAGGTCAGCTCTGAGGTCAAGCCAGGTTGCTCAGAACTCACCCAACTATGTCTTGACAACCTCCAAGGATGGAGACTCACTGGGTAATTGTGAGAAATGAGCAATTGGTCACTTTAAAGGACTCCAGACAGACTCTTCAGTGAAGCACTTTTATTATGTTCTTGCAAGAGCGGGTGTCCTAACTCCTAGGCACACACTGCCAGAGAGACACACAGATTTTTATACCCTATTCCTGGCTGCAAAAATCCCTCCCTTATTTCCCTATTGGTGAGGTACTTTAAGATTTACAGCCTATCCGATATGCCTATGAAGTCCCGTGTTGTTTAAATTTCCCGCCGCTCTATTTTAATTTCCCATGCCCTTTTTATTGTTTTTGCCCCCCTTTTTATAATAAGATGCTAGGCAGTTACTCAGCAGCACACCCTTATCTCCAGCCACAGATGTCTGTCTTAGTTCCTGCCATGTCATCCTTACGTTGCAGGAGCTGAGCCCTCCTAGCTGCAAAGACATTTTCATTTCTCACAGTAACTCATGGCTGCCCTCATAATGAAAAAGTTTCTCTTATTAGAGTTGTTAGTAGATACGTGTAACCTGAGCAGCACTTGCAGGCTACATTTTGCCTCCATTCCTCCAGGCGCTCATGACACAGGAGTCTGTACCCTCCTTGAAAGCCTGCAAGCTGTCCCCTGCCTGGGGCTGGCAGGAGAGCCCCTGCTTTTGCTTTCCAGCTGTTGAGACTGGCAGGAAGGGAGGACCTGTGGCTTGATGTGTGCTGTGCTTTGTTTGCTCCACTAACGAGTTTCCTAAAATACAGTTCTGATTTTTTTACTAAAGATTTCCCATTTCTGTACTGAATGTTGCTCATTCATCCTTTAACCGAGGCCTGCGTTGAGCCCCCTCATTGTGCCCTGGCTGTGCGAAGGATGCGTGTGCAGCCAGGTGGGGAGGCACAGCTCCTGGGCAAGCAACACTCTCAGCAGCCGAAGGAGGCCTGTCGGTTTTTGGCACACAAAGTCAGAGACTGAAACTAGGATGTGTGCATAGGACTGAACATGGCTTTCCTAATCTCATGTTGTGATAGTAGCAAATGTCACCAACCATTAGCTAAAAAGAGGTTTCATACCACAGGGAGAAAAAAATCAGGGACTCATCCTGGTGCTTTTTTTAGACTTCACTCCTGCTCTTTCCTCTTGTTTCCTCCCACCCACTCCTGCATTTCTCCTCTAGCAGAGTTTGTACGTTTTGTCTGGTGGCAGTTGTTCTGCCACCTGGAATCTGGTGCAGCTCGACGGGCTTCTGCGTGGATCCTGGCAGGAAGCTGTGACTGCCTGTGGAAGGCAAAGTCAAGCAATTGAAGCACTTTGCTGAACAAAAGAGCTCGACTGCTTTTTTTTTTTTTTTTTTTTTTTTTTTTTTTTTTTTTTTTGTGAAAGGGGTGGAAGTGAATTTGCACCTACTCTGCATCTCACACAAAAAATTGAGTTTGCTTAACTGGAGCTGGGAGGCTCAGCTGATAACTTACTGTATGGAAGGAACAGGCTATGTCATGCCCAAAGAGCTATATGCCGGAGATGAAGCAGAAACAAGCAGTATGTGCTTGCCTGGCACCATCACTTGGGGGTGCCAGCTCAGTCCAGCTCTGCACAGAGCAGTGGCCCAGGTCTCTGCTATGCCAACTCCTGTTTCAGGCATAGCAAGGATGACAGATTGAGGAGATTTCAGTCTCTTATTTCCTCCAACTGATTTGATCCTAATAGTGGAATAATATAAATACACATCTGCTTGGTTCCAACATTTGTGTCAGCTCTTGGTTTTTTTCTTCTTTTTTTTTTTTTAAAAAAAAAAGGTTTTTTCAAGTTGTGTGCAAACATTTGAGAAATGCCATTCTTCCATTTGACTGCTTTACATTGGTAAACCAGTCAGTCACCACACCCTGTGAGTTCTAGTACTTATTATTGACTGTCAGTTTGCTTTGTGACCTTCCTTGTTTTATGCTCTTCCTCTGCTCATGCTCAACGTGCAGCCTGGACTGGGGAAAAAGAAGGGGCAGAGAGGGATACATAGAACTGGCTTCCTGCCTACTGAGTCTTTGTCTCTTAATGTTGATGCTTGCCTCAGTTTTGCCATACTTAGTACGGGTGAAATTGGAGAATTCTGCATGCGTGCAGTTTTCAAGATACCCTGGAAGTCCCTCATGGAGGGTGAACATCTGAGAGCTGCTCTGTATTCTAACTGTTCAAGCATGAAATAGTCTCCTCTTCCTGGTGAGAAGCTTAATGAGGTTGAACCTATAGCATGGAAAACATGGGTCTCCCTCTTGTCTATGATTTCTCTTTCAAGGCTTCCATGGCCTAACAGCAACACTGAATCTAGCATTAGTTCAAGAGCTCTGATTTGTTTGCCCTCATTTCTGAGTTAGAGCTCAAGTGTTACCCACATGCAGGTTTTAGCCAGATCTGTTTTCTAACTGAGCCATCATCATTAGACATTCAAAGTAGGGATGTATGTAGAGGAAACACATCAGAATCGGAGCACATAGTGTGGGTCTCTGGTGTGCTCTGAGATGTCCTCCCCAAGTCCTGCCACTCCTGTGGGTCTTGGGTGTGCTAGCTGCATCATGTCATCTTTGTGGCTGGAATGGGCAGAAATTATGGGAACTGCCTCGCAGAAAGGTGGTAGCAGGCAAAAACATCCCTGTCTGAGGTCAGGAAAAGGCAGACAAGTTCTTTACGCAACAGTCAATAGCAGAGCAACAGCCAGCCTGGACAAGAACCCTTGAGGTGTTTTCCCAGCAACCTAATGGCCAACAGAACAGGAAAAACCAGGGCTGATCTGCATCAGTGAGATGCCGACCATTGCGCAACACAAGAAAAGGAGAGGCAGAGTGAAACGCTGCATGCAGGCACACACCAGTCTCTCTATTACTGAATTTTCCTGAGTGAGAAGCAAAAAAGTAGTCTTGGAGCATGTGTTCCTGTCTTTGGGAACACAAGATGGAATTTTGCTTCTGCTTCATGAGGTTGGTTTTTTTTTGGGGGGGGAGTTGTTTGGGGTTTTTAAGGCATACAATCCACTTAGAACAGTAGAAGCCCATGGTTTTCTTTCTTTTTTTTTTTTTTTTTTTTTTTAAATAGACTATATTTTAGCAGTTTCATACAGGGAAGATTTGAAAAAATCAATTGGTAGTATCTAAATACACAGGTAAAGGCTGCATTGGTTTCACAAGGTGCTGAAGTGATTTTTTTTATTCTGTCCTGCATTTATACTTTTTAGATGTGTTGCTGAAGGATGATGTATTAATTCTCAGTGTGTCTCATAGCACTGAAGCATGCTGGTTTGGAACTAAACATAGCCCTTTTTATTGTAATTACAGTATATTTTCTTAAACAGGGGATACATTAATTACTGAAATACAGATTGCTATATATATTTCAACAAGTCACATTTCTAATGCCCACATTCTTATGTCAGAAAAAAAAATGAATGATGCATTCTTTTTAAAATTTTATTAATTTACATGCCTGACATGTCCATTTGGATGGAAACAGAAACTTAGTACAACAAAACAGCAAATTTTATCAGTTAAAAAGAATAACATTAAGTAAGATATAATAGAAAAACAAAGATGTTTTTTTGACCTAACTTTCTGTTTAGAACGGAAATATGTTATTTTTGGTTAGTTAATTGAAATGATCAATCCAGGCTTCCCTGTCCCATAACTTTTGGAATTGCTAAATCTTTTTTAACCTAGATTAGAAAAAGCAGGGGGGATGCATTCCTTCAGTTTCCCATTGGTTCCTCAGCTTTATATGAGCTGATCACTGCATTGCACTAATTGTAAAAACTGAAATGAGGAATATATTGTCTGCACCCACACAAAGGGTGCTTGTTGGTGAGAGACAGCTGTAGAGCTTCAGCAAATATTACCCACTCGTTTTGCAGGTAATTTAGTGAGTCCACCAAACATTGCAACCTTCAACACTCATCCCTCTGATACCACCCTGGTGAACTCCCTCCGTTGTGAAAGATGCTTGTTATTTCCACCTTTTACTTCCCATCCTTTCATCATCATCCACTCCTTATCCTATGAGAGTTTATATTCCTAGCGAACCTTTGGAGAAGAAGTATGCTTCAAGGCCCTTCAGTAGGACAAGCAGGTGCTTGTGTGCACTGAGTCTTTCTTGTCTACATACTTGATGGCTGCTTCAAAGACCTCTGATGATAGATTTTTTCAGTAAGAAGACAATGTGGGAGGTGGAAAGGGAGAAAGAGGGTGAAAGTGCCAGTATTGCCTCCCTTCTACCAAACAGCCTGGTGGGTATTAGTTTGTCCAGGATACTGAAAGATTCTGCTTCATTGTCTCCTTTCTCTACTGGGATTTGATACTGCATCTCCCAGGGAAGCAGCCTAACTAGCTGACTATTAGCTTAACTTGTATCTTCTCCCAGCTTTTCTTGTTAGATGTTTTTCTTTTGGCTTAAAATATGCATTGACTCAGGGATGAGAATTTCTAGCCTGGTGACTCTCATTTAGATTCCTTTTTATCCATTGCTATTTCAGTGAATATTTGGTCCCTCCAGCTGAAACTGGAACCACTGGCAATGAAAAAAACTGAGATCAGAATTTCTTATAGCCCATACATTAAGATGCTTGATTAAGAAAGAGCAAGAGATTTAGACCTGATCAGGCTTGTGCTGGCTTTTGCAACACTGCCAAATAGAGACCTCAGCCACTTTCTTCACAGTGAAGGTGAGGCCTCTCAGTGCTCTGGTGAGCTGCAAGCCAGTTTTCAGCTCCACTTCTGGCTGGAAGAAGAGATCAGTGCCTGGGTTAGCTCTTCAGAGCATTTCCCTTTCTTGTGGATGTCACTGCTCTGAGCAAGCATGTCCTGGATATTCACAACCCCCTGGAAGAGGTAGCAAAAGCAGGAAGGAACATTGCCAGGTGATGAGGAAAAAAAGATGTGACTGAAATCAGGTAGGCATAGGAGGATTATAATTAAGTCAAATGACAGTTGATTAGCAAGGAACTGTTTTCCCTGTGGGCCTGCAGTAATGGTATAAATCTCTGGACCAAAGCAGAGGAGCATTTGCCCAGCTCAGCTCTTAAGCACTCCTGTCCTTAGGAACTTGCACGTGGGAGATCAGTCACATATCTCTCTTGCCCAAGGAGAACAAAGCACTTGCACTTATCCTACAGACACTTATCCTGCTGTGTTCCCCAAGGATAAGCTAGGCCTAATAAGATCTTTTTTTGTATCTGCTGTCTGTGGTAAAGCCAGAAACACTTACTAGGGTATTAGCTGACACAGTGATACTCTGATAAACTTTGTAATTCACTTTTTATTTATGAGGCCTGACAGCTGTTTCCAAGATGTGCTTCAGGACTGTGTGGTCTCCGTGGAGAGGTTTCTTCTTGCTGTGTCAGGTACTCTGGGTATTGAGAGGCAATGATAAAAAAGTTTATGCATGGCGGCTTTCTTTTGTGTTTTTAAGAAAGCTATTAAAGAGAGTGGTTAGCTATTGCCAAGACAAAGCCAGAACTTTGCTTCAGGACTCTTTTATTCCCTTTGGCCTCAGATAATAATTGACCTAACCACTTCTCCTGTCACTGCTATGATTTCTTCAGATGTACGCAAAATTCTTGGAAATTGCCCGGTCCAAGTGGCTTTCTGAGTGCCACGAGGCTGCTTCTGTTTAACTCGCCAGTCACTGCACTTTCCAAGTGGCCAATTCTGGGAACAGCCTTGTGATGGCTGGGAGCTGCTCAGATAGGGGCAAAAGCCCCTTGACTTAGAAAAGACTTTTGTCAGCAGAGAGGGTTTCTGATCTGTGCCAGCTGAAGCCAAGAGGAAGATCTACACTGAATTCAGGATGTGCTGGCTCACATCAGATAGGATTTTTGGCAGCTTGCATGGCTGTCAGATTGTGATGTTGTGTTCCTTCAGTGACAGACAGGAACTTGGAGAAGAGCAGAATCAGACAAAATTGAGAATACTAACTCATAGAGGGTGAGGTGAGTAGAAGCCACAAAACACTAGCCTTGCCTTTAGCATGTTTTTCTGACCATGGTTGGAAAAAAAAATCCATTGGAAAGATGAAGAATGTAACATCTGAGAAATACCTGATTTTGCCCAGCAATTGTTGCATATCTAGGGTTTAGGAGGTGGTAGAAACTTTGTTAGAAATGCTACTTTTTCTGTAAGTGCTTGTCCTGAGTTGGAGAAGTGGCAACAGGCACTCTGGGACAACACACAGGGTGTCATGTGCTCTTTGTTCCTGTGGTAGCTAAGTTAGGGCTTCTTCTAGCCAAAGTCCACAGATCTGCTGAACACAGGATCTTCAACTTTGACTACAAGAAATCAGTCCAGGTCTATCTATGGGTCTTCTGTCCAAATGCACTTCCCATAATTTGACCAGAACATGTCTACTGTATCGCACAGATATTATAAAGTGAGACTCATTTAGTAACTAAAGAGTTGCTGCTCATTCAGCCTTCCTAAGGTTTTAAGCACCTCTGAAGGCTGATCTTGCAGTGCACTTTGTCTTCCTACCTGTCACAGGTAATTGAAATTCTGGGTCTGCATCCACATGTAAATTTACCAGTGAAACAAATACAGCACTTTACTGGAAAGCAGACTGGATCAGGTGAGCAGCTCTTCCCCCCTCACGCATGACAACCCTTTGGTGGCAGATGGGTAGGCTCCGCTCACTGTGGGTCTGAGAGGTCTCAAGTGAGCAGTTTGGAGAGGCATACTGGGGAAGATGTACGGGGCTGGTGAGCTGCAGAGGACAAATGCTCTGGTGAGCCATGTGGGGGAATTTTTTCCCTTCCCACTAGGTAAAATGAGAGAAAAGAATCACAGAATCATTAAGGTTGGAAAAGACCCCCATGATCATCAAGTCCAACTATCAACCCAACACCACAATGTCCACTAAACCTGGGGCCATGTCCACATGTTTTTCTGAACTCCACGACTTCCTTGGGCAGCCTATTCCAATGCTTGATTTCAGTACATAAATTTTTTCATAATATCCAACCTAAACCTACCCTGGCATTAACTTGAGGCCATTTCCTCTTGTCCTATCACTTGTTACTTGAGAGACCACTCCTCATCTCGCTACAACCTCCTTTCAGGTAGCTGTAGAGAGGGATAAGGACTCCCCCTAGCCTCCTTTTACAACCCCAGTTCCCTCAGCTGCTCCTCATAAGATATGTCCTCCAAGAGGGCAGCTCCTACACTGCCCTGTGATTCAGGAGGTGATTAACTCTGTTGTGGTGGGTTTGGTAAGGGATAACAGGTTTGTAGGACTGTGTGAGAGACCCCTTACCCACAGGATGGGCTGTATTCCATGCCCAGAGAGAGTCAAGCCGTGAGACGCAGGGTTAGGCAGCACCTACCCCGGCTGTGTGGGAAACAATCACCGCCTGGCACCTCCGGGACCGTTCTCGTGCCCCCGCCCCGGCTCCTCCTCATCATGGCGGCTCCGCCCCTGGGGCGGTGGAGAGGGGCCCCCCGGAGCGCACGCAGGCCGGTGGGCAGGGCGGGGGCGCCCTCTGCTGGTCCTGTCGGAAACTGCAGCACGCAGCTGCCCGGGGAAGCGCTGCCCGGAGCCGGCAGCCGCCGGGAGCTGGACCCGCCCCGCGGAAGAGCCCCCTCCCCGGGCCCGTAAGTTAGGGCCAGGAATTCCGCTTGCCCGCGCGTGCCTGCTCCTCCCCTTGCAGGCCTGGCATAGGCGGCCGTGGGGGCTGCCAGGAGAGGTTTCTTTTTCTGCTTTCCAACCTCTGATCGTGTCACTCCCCTTCTCCTCTGTCCCTGTGTGAGATCAGCCACTGGCCGAACACCTTTCCTGTCATTTGCGGCTATAGTAAACCTGTATTAAAACCAAAAGGTGAAACCTAGAGCTCAGGGCTGTGCTGATGGCATTGACGGTGCTGCTGCTGGGAGCCATTTCCAATAACCTTCCCCCTCCAACCTTGGGTGTTCTGTTGAAGCCCAGGTTATTGTAATAAACTCTTCTCCTTTGTGGGTCTGAATGCTGTCTGCTGGGAAAAGATCCCATTGTTTCCAATTACAGTTTTTATTTTTAATCCATGTACCTGCACGTTATGTTAAGCATGGAAGTTGCAGTTTGTTTCTTTAAGAAATCAGAGCTGCAGTTTTGCAGCTGTGTTTCTGAGGGACAACTGTGTTTCTCAGCTAGTAAATGCTATTAATACTATATAGCTGTCATGATAAAGAAGAAAGCTTGCTGGTAGCTTGACAGAGGTTCCCTGGTAAAAGAAAACACGTACTGCTCTTACTTGCATGATTTCCCTATTCTCCTCTTGCTTCATGTCTTCCACAGCTGCAGGCTGGAGAAGAAAAGAGTTGCACATCCTGGTTTTCTTGTAAAACACACTCTCTTGTCAAGAATGCTAGTTTAACTTCTTATAAGTGGCAGCTCTGCTCAATCCGTGTTTCTCCTCCTACCTTTTCATGGTTGTAAAGTGTTTTAGATGTATAGTGTAGTTGTCATAGGCCATTTTCCTCCCACTGTGCTGAATCAAGGCTGCAGACAGCAGAGTTTCTTCACAGCGGGTGTAATCAGCTGTCAAGTGATAAGAAATGTACAGTTCCTGCTTTTTATATCCACTCTTGTGGGCTAATGGATGTGGTTGCTAATCTTAAAGCAGCAGCAGATGCAATACATATACCTTGTCTGTACCTTAGGGTTTCTTGGGATGAAGTTTTCAGTTGTCCAGCTGGACGTAAGGTGGCAGTGGAGCTAGTTTAACCTATAAGCATCATCTTTAAAATTGCTGCTTCAAATGTTCCTCAGCTAAAATAAAATTGCTTACTATTTTTTGATGCTTCCAGCGAAGTTACATAAATATGAAAACAGTGATGGAACATATTGTCCATATATGAACACCTGGAAATTTGGTTTGCTCACAGAGTTTATAAAACAAAGCATTTGCCACACACAGGAGATTCTTTTCTAGGGGCAGCTGGCAGCTCTCTGGACCCAAGGAGCTTCCTAGCGCAGTGTGGGGCTGCACCAAACTCAGTAATTAAGAAGAAAGGGCAATAGGAGGAGGTGTAACCTCTGCAGACCTGTGCCCTGAAAAAGTCCTGAAGGCTAGCCCATTCTTTCTCCTGTGTATGTCCGTTGCCATTGCTATCATATTATTTCATCCAACCTGGCTTTGAACACTTCCAGGGAGGGGGCATCCCCAACTTCCTTGGGCACTCCGTTCCAGTGTCTCACCACCCTCACAGTGAAGAATTTCTTCCTAAATCTAATCTAAACCTTCCCTCTTTCAGCTTAAAGCCATTTCCCCTTATTCTGTCATTAACTGCCCTTATGAAAAGTCCTTCCCCACCTTTCTTGTAGGCCCCCTTCAGGTACTGGAAGGCTGCTATTGAGATCTCTCCGGAGCCTTCTCTTTTCCAGCCTGAACAGCCCTAACTCTTTCAGCCTGTCCTGATAGAAGAGGTGCTCCAGCCCTCAGATCATCCTGGTGGCCTCCTCTGGACTTGTTCTAGCTGTTCCATGTCTCTCTTGTGTTGGGGGCTCCAGAACTGGACGCAGTATTCCAGGTGGGGCCTTACAAGAGCAGAGTAGAGAGGAAGAATCACCTCCCTCGACCTGCTGGCCACGCTTCTCTTGATGCAGCCCAGGATACGGTTATTTGCCTTCTGGGCTGCAAGCGCACATTGCCAGCTCATGTTGAGCTTCTTGTCCACCACCACTCTGTCATGTCCACCTCAGTCTGTATGTGTGTCCAGGTTTGCTGTGTCCCAGGTGCAAAATCTGGCACTTGCCCTTATTAAAATTCATACAGTTGGTGATTCCCCAGCTCTCTAGTTTATCTCTATCTCTCTGCAGGGCCTCTCTGCCCTCGAGAGTGTCCACAGGGCCTCCCAATTTGGTGTCATTGGCAAACTTAGTTAGCAGTCCTTCAAGTCATCAATGACAACACTAAAGAGCACTGGCCCCCTGATGGATCCCTGAGGGACTCCACTACTGACCAGTCACCAGTCTGATGTAACCCCATTGACTAGAACCCTTTGAGCCCAACCTGTCAGCCAGTTGCTCACCCATAGCAGTATGTTTATTCAGCTGTATGCTGGACATTTTATCCAGGAGGATATTGTGAGAGACGGTATCAAAGGCTTTACTGAAGTCCAAAAAGATTACATCAACTGGTTTCCCTTGGTCAACTAGGTGGGTAACCTTATCATAGAGGTTATCATACAAACAACATAGGTTTGTTAAGCAGGACTTTCCTCTCATTAATCCATGTTAGCTGGAACCAATGACTGTGCTGTCTTCCAGGTGTTTTTTCAATAACTCCCAGAATAATCTTCTCCATAATTTTGCCAGGCACAGAAGTGACACTTACAGACTTGCAGTTAGTAGGGTCTTCCCTGTCGTCCTTCTTGAAGGCTGGGACAACATTTGTCAGCTTCCAGTCAACTGGGACCTCTCCAGATTCCCAAGAGCATTGAAAGATCTTTGAGTGAGGACTCACTATGACATCTGCCAGCTTTTTGAGAACCCTCGGATGGATCCCATCAGGCTCCATTGACTTATAGGGATGCAGCTGAAGCAGCAAATCCCACACAAGTTCAGTGCTGCTAGGGAGTTTATCGTTCTCACAGTCATGGTTCTCTAGCCTAAGCCTCCTGGGGCTTCTTGAGCCCATCCTTGGTGTTGAAGACCGAGGCAAAGAAGGCATTGAATGTCTCTGCTTTGTCTGCGTCCCTGATTGTGAGGTGACCGTGCTCATCAAGTAGCAGGACAATGTTATTCCTGGTCTACCTTTTGCTATTAAGCCTTTTTGATTGTCTTTCACAGTACTAGCCAGTTTTAATTCTAATTGAGCTTTGGCCACATGGATTTCCTCCTGCAGTGGCAAACAGCATCTCTGTAGTCCTCTCATATTGCTTTCATGTGACCTTGCTTTCACTGGCCATACACTGTCTTTTTCCACCTTAGTTCTAGAAGAAGATCCTTGCTCAGCCAACGCGTCCTTCTGCCTTGCCTGCTTGACTTCCAACATTTTGGGATTGCCTGATCCTGTGCTTAGAACGTGGTACTTAAAAAGTGACCAGCACTGGTGGACTCTAGCACGTTCAAAAGCTTTCTCCCAGGGGACCTTACTAAGTAGTTCCCTGAGCAACCCAAAGTCCGCTCTCCTCATATCTAGAGTTGAGGTCTTGCTGGTAGTTTTCCTTCTGTTACCATAGATTTAGAACTTGACTGCTTCGTGGTTGCTGTGGTGAAGGCAGCCACCAATCGCCACGTGCTCTACAAAACCCTCTCTGTTGATGAGCACCAAGTAGACAAAGGCACCTTTCCTGGTCAGTTCCCTCAGTACCTGAACCAAGAAGTTGTCATCCAGCTGGTTGAGGAATCCTCTGGACCTTTTTGTACCAGCTGTGTGGTATTCCCAGTTGACGTCCAGCAGGTTGAAGTCCCCCATAAGGACTAGGGCAGATGACTTGGAAGCATCCTTTAGTTCCTTAAAGAACAGCTCATCAGCATCATCATGCTGACTGGGTGGCCTATAGTAGACTCCCATGATGACACCTGCTTTATTTGTCTGTCCCTTTATCATTACCCAGAGGCTCACAAGTGTGCCAACACCAACTGAAAGATCCATGCACTCCAGTCCCTCTGCTACATACAGTGCAACCCCCTCACCTTGGCTGCCCTGCCCATCCGTCCTGAAGAGCCTGTATCCATCCATCATGGCACACCATTCACAGGACTCATCCCACCAGGTTTCAGTTATGCCAGTGACGATCTCTGGGACTGAGCTAGGGCTTCTAGCTCCTCTTGCTTGTTTCTCATGCTGCATGCATTTGTGTAAAAGCACTTCAGATGCAGCTCATCGTGCCTGTCACCTTGTGAAGCTGTCTTAGGAATCCCACCAGCAAACAGCTCCTCGAACTTAGGCAAGCCATCCCATTGCTCATCACAGACTAGTATGTTATGGCCCCTTCCCCCTTTCCAATTTAGTTTAACATGCTATCCACCAGCCTTGCAAGTCCTTGGGCAAAAATTCTTTTCCCCTTCTGAGAAAGGTTCATCCCATTGGTTGTCAATAGACCTGGCAATGATCAAAAAAACCCAAAGTTCTGAAGATGGCACCAACCTTGGAGCCACATGTTGAGCAGCTGGGTCTGGCTGTTCCATTCAATATTATTCCCTGCTACAGGAAGGATGGATGAAAACATTATCTGAGCACCTGACCCTTTAATCAACCACCCC